>NC_056727.1:967351796-967366796 GCF_019279795.1 Protopterus annectens | reverse complement strand
TCACAGGACTTCCCTGAATTTGCCTCATAGTTTTGCTCTGTCTCTCTTCGTTCTTGTAAAATGTGTGATTTTTATGTCAAATCGCTGAGGATTACAGGCAATCAATAATGCCAGTTAAAAGAGTTTCTTATTGTTCAAAAACTGTGTTGATGTAAAACCCGTTGTGCTGTTAACTTTTAAAATGAAGTAGAGTAATATTTAAAAAGTATACCTGCATTTGGGAATTTGTCCCTTCCTTATTCATTTTTGGCTTTTGTCTGGAATTTGTGAGTAAAGAAATTAAGATATAACCCCCATACTCTTCCACCCCCCATACTCTTCCACCCAAGGTCTACATCTGTTTTTGCTTACACGTGTTTTTACTGCCTTATTTTTTTCCTAAGAAAGCTGTGATTCTACAAACTGGAAACGAAGGTTTCAGCACATCCTGAAGAACAGCTTCCTCTCTCATAACTTCGAACCATTAGGCATTATTGCTATTTTTCTTCACTGTTCGTTCACCTTACAATGGTAAGATATAAGGATCAGCTGATGCTCTTTCTGCTAGACAAATCTAAGGTATCTTCTGTTGTCTAATAGTCAGCTATAGTCAGGCAGCAGATTCTTCGGCCCTAATCCTAATGGTATATATGCCATAGCAGAAGAAAAAAAATAGTTGGCACTCAGATGTTTTTGTAGATTTCTCAGAGCTCTACATTCTTTCCTCTTCTCATAATGGTTCTATCACAGATGTTTCAGCTACTCACAGACAGATGCACACTGTTGTCAAGTTACGTGGCCAGCAGCAACAACAGTCTTGGTGTTCTTCTCTAAACTCTTCTGTTATAACAGACTGCAGTTTTTCACCTCTGTCTAATTTCTGTGGTGGTTGCTCTCTCCTTGTGGTACAATGTAATGAAAACCAAACTGAGAAATGCTTATTGTACCTCACTATCAAAAAACAACATAATAAATTGAGAAATGCTTATTGTACCTCACTATCAAAAAACAACATAATAAATTGAGAAATGCTTATTGTACCTCACTATCAAAAAACAACATAACAGAGGGAGACAGTAATCTAACTGGCTAAGCAGCACAGCTCTGGCTACTGTCACAAATAACAACTGATCGAACTTCCCTCCTTAGAAATTAGTGCAGCTCTCAGAAATAGGAAGGTGTATTTTGTACTAGATGTAGGACTTTACCAGTGACCACTGCTACACCAACACCTCCTGTTCTTCAGCTACAGCCTTCTTCAAGTTAATTAAGCACTCCAGGCCTCTTTAACCTTTATGCCCTTTATCTGTACAGACGCTTGCTTTGTCCTACACCTGACTGCAAGACGTAAATCAACAGGTACTGCACAAACATCCACTGAGTCTATAGCTGTAACACAAGATAGTTCAGTAAGGATCACCTTGACAGAGTAAGTGTGAGAAAGATCGATTACATATGGTCAGCACTCCTCTTTCCAAGTGTAACAATGCAACATTCTGTTAACTTAAAACATAAAAGCATGTCATTATGTCCAGTTGAATAAAGGATAAATAACATTGGCAGCAGCCTCCTGCCTTTCCATGTGTAACAAAACAGCATTCGGTTCACTTTAATGATTAAATTATGGCAGCGTATCCAGTCAAAGCTAGGAAACTTCAACAGTGGTGTCTTACACATAAACCTCTTACTGCTTACTGCTGCTGGAACCAAAAAAAGTAAAAAAAGTTTGAAATGTGTCCAATGGAAACTTTAGAAAGTTAAAGTTCCACATTTATGGGTTTTTCGCATTCTACAGACTTCATTATGCATTTATGTCCCAGATTAGTGTCCTATACATTTGGAAGAAGGTAATTCCAGAGAATTTACTTTCAAGCCCTGATTTCAGTTTTATTACAAATGCCTTTGCAAACTTTCTTAAAAATACTAACAGTATTGACTTTTACCTTCAGTTGCTGAAGCTTATGTGGTTTCAGTTATCTGCCGAGCAATACAATTTTAGGTGTGGTCTCAGCATCACCTAGACCCTAGATTGCATCACAGTTTACATGGCCTATAAAGACATAGAATGTAAGACAGCCAATGTATTTTTTTACTCTTATTCTGTTTTTGGCCTACTCTTTTCACAGAAGGGTGTGTGTAGGCTACCCAAGGTTTTAACCAATGTACATAGGTTCATAGGTTCATACTAGGCTATCTGCCCTAGGGCATTTATAAGCCTAGCCAGAGTGTGTGTGGCTTTCACCACCCCTTAGGATGAGAATACTATACCCATTAGTTTGCTGTGCCTCTGTCCAGCAGTGATACAGAGATGATTCCCGGGGTAAACCTACGATCTCCCATCCACTCATCAAGATTTCTCTTGAACAGAGTCAGTGAGGGGCTCTGCCTCACATGGACTGGGATTCTGTTCCATAGTGTAGGGAGTCTCTGGGTGATGAATCTGTCCCTCCAGCATGTCCTATTTATATCCGTGTTGAGGTTTAAGTCTCTTGCTCTCGTGGCTCTGGTGGATTTGGATTTTTTGAGGTGGAGCATGTCCATTAATTCCGGGTTGGACATGGCCTTGTATGTCAGGCACAGATCACCACTGAGCAGACGGTATGCGACTGAATAGAGCTGGAGTTTCTTCAGTCGGGCATCGTATGACATATGTTTGAGCCCCTTTATCCTTTTGGTGAGGAACTTTTGGGGTCTTTCCAACTGCTGCAGGTGTCGGGTAAGGTACATTCGAATGGGGAGTTGTACTCAATCATTGGTCTGATAAGTGAAGAGTACAGGGGTACAATGACCTCTCCTGATCTGGATGTGAATCCCTTCATGATCAGGTGGGCAATGTAGAAGGTCTTCCTAACCACTTTGGCAATGTGAGTGTCAAAGAGAGGTTACTGTCAACTTGGGTCCCCAGGTCTCTGATAACTTCTTCCGTGTTTAATGGATTACCACCTATGTGGTAATTAGGGGTTACCTTGTTTTTCCCAAAGGGTATGACTATACATTTTTGGCATTTAGCTTAAGGCCATGGCTCTGGCACCAGTTATCCATTTCTATGAGACCTTTCTGGAGGATGTCTGTGTCTGATGGAGTGTCAATTATGGTGCCCAGTTTGCAGTCATCTGCAAATTTTGTCAGCCACAATCCCCCTATGTTTGCCTGCACTTCTGAAAAATAAATGCCGAACAAGAGGGGGCCCAGGACTGAGCCCTGTGGGACACCGCTCGTGACCGGCTTAGAGTCTGACATGGCACCAGCAACTCTAACCCTGTGTGTTCTGTCCTTGAGCCAGTTTGCAACCCATCTTGTGACATATGGGTTTACATCTAAGCTGGTGAGCTTTTCTATGATGCCCGAGTGGGGTATTGTGTCGAATGCTTTTGCTAGGTCAAGGTAGGCTGTGTGAACTGCCTTACCCTCATCAATGGCCTTAGTGACTGTTTCGAAAAAGTCGACCAAGTTCAAGAGGCAGGATCTGCCCTTGACAAAGCCAAATTGGGTAGGATCCAGTGTCTGTAGGTCCCCAATGTCTTTATTTATGAGTTCCATTATGATCCTCTCCATAGCTTTGCAGACAAGGCTCGTCAAGCTTATGGGGCCGTAATTTCCAGGGTCCGTAGAAGCACCGCCTTTGTGGAGTGGGACCACAGTTGCCGTACGCCATTCTTTGGGTACGTATCCTGTAGTAAGGCTAAGATTAAACAGCAGCCTTATGTGTGGGTTTAGTTCCTCATTGAGTTTGTGTAGCACACAGCCGGGGACACCGTCCGGTCCCATTGATGCTGTGTTTTTTGCTTTAGAGAGAGCAGCTCTCACATGGGCATCTGAGATGTTTGGGAGGCTAGACTCTGGTGGGATAGATATTTCTCCTTTTGGGGAGGAGGGAGAAATTTGCACTGAACCTGTCTGCCAGTATGTTGGCAATGTCTGTGGGTTCAGTGATTTTTTATCATTTTGGACTAATTCTGAGCATATCTGGGAGTTTCCACCCAGGTTTCTAACATAGCTAAAGAAGGCTTTATGATTGTCTTTTGTGTCATTAGCGATTTTTCTCTCAAAGTTGGCCTTGGATGATTTTATGAGTGATCGTAGTTTTTTGCTAGTATTGATCAGAGATGCCTTCCCATTTAGGGATTTTGCTCTGTCATGTAGTAGCTTTCTCCTCTTGTTGTAGAGTTTGTTTATGGCTGGAGTCCACCAGACCGGGCGCCTGCCTTTGGTGGAAAAGGTCTTGATTTTATTAGGGATTGCTTGATCCATACATTCCTGGAGGTGCTCGTAGAAGGCATTTGTAAGGGTTTCAGCAGCGTGGGTTGTGGTTTCCACTGGCTCGGGGGCCTTGAAGGATACCACTCCAGTCTTAAGAAGTGTGAAGTTTGCTTTTGAGAAGTTCTTCACTGTGGTCTTTTTTGGGGGGGGTGGGGGCGGGATGTGGATCTCCAGTGAGATTAATTTATGGTCTGATCTCACCAATGAGGGATATACATCCGGTGTGGAGCATTTTGTCCCCATGTTTGTGATGATCAGGTCTAGTATATTTTCTCCTCTTGTGGGAATGGTGACTAGTTGTTCCATAGCATTTGAGTTTATGAACTCAAGGAACCTTTGGGCTAGGGTGTTGGGGCTTGAGTAATGTTCCCAGTCTATGTTTGGGTAGTTGAAGTCACCCAATATGATGATGTTTGGAGAGACATTTATACTCTCCAGTGTCTTCAGGAAGGCTGTGTGGGTTTCCTGAGTTTGAGAAGGTGGTCTGTAGCATGTTACAAACTGTAGGGCAGTTTTACCTATGGTTAATTGCACCTGGATGGTCTCCGATGCTTCGTGCGTTGCCACTAACCTGGAGGTGTGGGTATCCTTTATGAATATGGATACTCCCCCTTCTTTTGTAGTTCGGTCCGGATTTTGGGGCTGGAACGCATGATATGAGGTATAACCTGATAGTGCTGGGGTGCTCTCAGGAGCCTTGAACCAGGTTTCAGTCACAGCACAAACATCGATGTTCTCCATACTGAGGAGGGCTTCGAGGGCGTGCATCTTGAGGTTTAGACTTCTGGCATTGAGCAGTATTACCCTTAGTTTTTCTCCATTTTTTTTTCTAGGGCGGTAGGTTTATCATTTGAGCCTTGCCTAAAAAGGCACTATGGGGTGGCAAGAGCCTTTGCCAATATCCGGAAGCCCAGGGTGACAGGTGCAAGCCGTCCCTTGCGAAGCAGCGTGGCTTGTCAAGCATGTCATCCCAGGCAGACAGACATTGGATCCCCTTAGAATGACACCAGTAATTAAGCCAATTATTAAAGCTGATCATTTTGTCTCTGTATTGTGGCATCATTCTTGGTGAGGGTAGGATACTGCTCAGGGTCAGGGTCATACCGGCCTGGGCTACATAATCTGAGAGCTCCTCTATGTCTCTTTTCATGTAGTCCAGGGAGGTGCGTCTCAGGTCGTTCACACTGGCATGGACAATGACTGAGTCATACTTGTACTTGCTGTGGAGTGACCTGAGTGCTTGTGTTATGTGGCGGATTCTAGCGCCTGACAGGCAGCTAACTGTGATCTTTTCCTTGTTCAGTCTGGTGAGTGGGACGTCAGTGTGTCTGACTATGGAGTCACCTATAACAAGTGTGTCTGGCATTGTGTTTGGCCTTAAGGGCTGTGACTGTTTAGCACACTGACTTTGAGAACTATGTGTTGCATGTCTTATGTCTTGAGGTGGCAGTTGCTTGGGTGTCTGCTTTGGAGGCCTCTGTAGTTTTGGTAGATTTTTGATCAGTGCCTCCGAGTATGTCTTTGTGTGTTTATGTGTTTGTTTTGCAGTTGTGATAGTTCTATGTGAAACTGGGTTTGTGGTGTGCGTGGTTTCCTTCTCCTCCTGTCTGGTCTTGCCAGTCCTGAGTTGAGAGAGCTCAGCCTCCAGTTTGGCTATATAGTTGCATCTCTCACATGTATTTGTGTTTTGTGGGAGAAGGAGTGGGTTGTCTGTGTACATGAGGCAATTGTAACATTGCCTCAAGATGCCCAGATTCACCAGCTGAACAGGAGAGGACGCTAGCAACTGACCCTTCGACATGCTAGAAAAAGTGAAAAAGTTTGCTGTGTAACTGAGTCAGAAGGGACCTATAGGGAAATGGGTACTCAAGGGGATTCTAGGCTAATGTAGTACTTTGTTTAGTATACAAGTACTTTACCTATATAAAAATGCTTTAGGAGCAAGTGCTGAGCTATTGAGATAGAGAATAGACTGTTTAGATTGCAAGTAGAGAAGTTCTAAGGGAAAAATTGAAGAGCAGACTTTACGGAGCCAGAAATAGTTTAACCTTGTTTAACCGGGCGCTGCCCGATGGTGCTCTATGGGCAACTCCGCTAAATCACGCCAAAGCTAAAGCGGGCTTTATAGCAGGGGTTGAAAAGACCTAGGAATTGACCCAAAATGGCCAATAGACTACAAGTTTCTGGCTGGAACCACTGCTCTAGGGACAAATAGGCTGCTCAGTGCTCCCCACTCCCACTGGTGAACAAAGAAGCTTCCCTTTATCCAAATAAGGATATGGAATAGCACAGGAACCAAGCCAAAGCCCAGAGATCAGCAAACTCTGAAGACTGGACTATTCTAGTTCAGTAAGGTGGGAAAACAAGATTTTTTTTTTTTTTTTTACAGAAAACAGAGGAAAAACAGACAGTAAATGCTATAAATGCTTTTAAACGGCTATCGCACTTGAGTGTGTTAGCCTACAGGTAAAATTAAGCAACAAATAACTTTTTAAAAAGTGCAAAACAGTTAATCAACACAAAAACAGTTTAAATAGAATGCAGAGCTGTATAAACAGGCGAAAATGCAGTCGATAAGCAGTAAATAATCAAAAAGCCAGAAAAAATACTTAAATCAGGAAAAAGTCACTCTTTTGCTCTCTGCTGCTTGTAGAACTCTGCAGGACACCACGAGGAGCTGTGCTGAGTTGAATACAAGAAAAAAAGTGCGCTAAAGCGGGCTTTATTACAGGGGGCTGAAAAGAGCTAGGAATTGACCCAAAATGGCCAATAGACTACAAGTTTCTGGCTGGAACCACTCCTCTAGGGACAAACAGGCTGCTCAGTGATCCCCACTCCCACTGGTGAACAAAGACGCTTCCTTTTATCCAAATAAGGATATGGAATAGCACAGGAACCAAGACAAAGCCCAGAGGTCAGCAAACTCTGAAGACTGGACTATTCTAGTTCAGTAAGGTGGGAAAACAAGATTTTTTTTTTGTTTTTTTCTTTTT
This sequence comes from Protopterus annectens, assembly GCF_019279795.1. NCBI lineage: Eukaryota > Metazoa > Chordata > Ceratodontiformes > Protopteridae > Protopterus > Protopterus annectens. The sequence goes on along the minus strand of NC_056727.1, from coordinate 967,359,564 downwards.
TGCAGAAAACAGAAGAAAAACAGACAGTAAATGCTATAAATGCTTTTAAACGGCTAGCGCACTTGAGTGTGTTAGCCTACAAGTAAAATTAAGCAACAAATAACTTTTTTAAAAGTGCAAAACAGTTAATCAACACAAAAACAGTTTAAATAGAATGCAGAGCTGTATAAACAGGCGAAAAAGCAGTCGCTAAGCAGTAAATAATCAAAAAGCCAGAAAAAATACTTAAATCAGGAAAAAGTCACTCTTTTGCTCTCTGCTGCTTGTAGAACTCTGCAGGACACCACGAAGAGCTGTGCTGAGTTGAATACAAGCGAAAAAGCATGCTAAAGCGGGCTTTATTACAGGGGGCTGAAAAGAGCTAGGAATTGACCCAAAATGGCCAATAGACTACAAGTTTCTGGCTGGAACCACTCCTCTAGGGACAAACAGGCCGCTCAGTGATCCCCACTCCCACTGGTGAACAAAGACACTTCCTTTTATCCAAATAAGGATATGGAATAGCACAGGAACCAAGACAAAGCCCAGAGGTCAGCAAACTCTGAAGACTGGACTATTCTAGTTCAGTAAGGCGGAAAACAAGATTTTTTTTGTTTTTGTTTTTCTTTTTGCAGAAAACAGAAGAAAAACAGACAGTAAATGCTATAAATGCTTTTAAACGGCTAGCGACTTGAGTGTGTTAGCCTACAAGTAAAATTAAGCAACAAATAACTTTTTAAAAGTGCAAAACAGTTAATCAACACAAAAACAGTTTAAATAGAATGCAGAGCTGTATAAACAGGCGAAAAAGAAGTCGCTAAGCAGTAAATAATCAAAAAGCCAGAAAAATACTTAAATCAGGAAAAAAGTCACTCTTTTGCTCTCTGCTGCTTGTAGAACTCTGCAGGACACCACGAGGAGCTGTGCTGAGTTGAATACAAGCGAAAAAGCATGCTAAAGCGGGCTTTATTACAGGGGGCTGAAAAGAGCTAGGAATTGACCCAAAATGGCCAATAGACTACAAGTTTCTGGCTGGAAACCACTCCTCTAGGGACAAACAGGCCGCTCAGTGATCCCCACTCCCACTGGTGAACAAAGACACTTCCTTTTATCCAAATAAGGATATGGAATAGCACAGGAACCAAGACAAAGCCCAGAGATCAGCAAACTCTGAAGACTGGACTATTCTAGTTCAGTAAGGCGGGAAAACAAGATTTTTTTGTTTTTGTTTTTTGTTTTTGCAGAAAACAGAAGAAAAACAGACAGTAAATGCTATAAATGCTTTTAAACGGCTAGCGCACTTGAGTGTGTTAGCCTACAAGTAAAATTAAGCAACAAATAACTTTTTAAAAGTGCAAAACAGTTAATCAACACAAAACAGTTTAAATAGAATGCAGAGCTGTATAAACAGGCGAAAAAGAAGTCGCTAAGCAGTAAATAATCAAAAAGCCAGAAAAAATACTTAAATCAGGAAAAAGTCACTCTTTTGCTCTCTGCTACTTGTAGAACTCTGCAGTACACCACGTGGAGCTGTGCTGAGTTGAATACAAGCTGCTAAAGCGGGCTTTATTACAGGGGGCTGAAAAGAGCTAGGAATTGACCCAAAATGGCCAATAGACTACAAGTTTCTGGCTGGAAACCACTCCTCTAGGGACAAATAGGCCGCTCAGTGCTCCCCACTCCCACTGGTGAACAAAGACGCTTCCTTTTATCCAAATAAGGATATGGAATAGCACAGGAACCAAGACAAAGCCCAGAGATCAGCAAACTCTGAAGACTGGACTATTCTAGTTCAGTAAGGCGGGAAAACAAGATTTTTTTTTTTTTTTTTTTTTGGAGATTCCATCATGTCATCACTCTATTTTTTATTCTATCTGTCTTATTATCTCAATTACTCTGTCTCTTTCTCTCTCCTTCTGTCTCTGTATCTCTGCCTTTCTTTGTCTCTGTCTCTCTCTCTCTCTCTCATGCTCTGTCTCTCTCTCCCCCCTTGTCTCTATGCCTTTCCTTTTCTCTATCTCCCTTTCTCTCTGTCTCTCACTGTTGCTCTCTCTCTCTCTCTCTCTCTCTGTCTCATTTCTGATATAGGCACTGTACTGATTTTGTTATGCTATTCTGGACAGCACTGAGCTTGTGAATGTCACTTCAGAGATAAGAACTGTGTACAACAGTACAGATATATTTCCTCCTCTGTATAGAAGTACTTTTTGTGTTTGCTGGTAATGACTCTGGCTTTGCATTTCATTAACCTGTCTTTCCTTATGCTTTGCAATATTCTGTGTTCATATTTAGATAATCTAATATAACCATCCACAGGTTCTTTTTTATTTTTGTTGTGACAGCCCATGCCACCAGAATCACTACTACACATCCTTTCTTTCAAATTTTGTTTGCCAGGTGCAATACTTTACACTTTTGTATACTGGTTGTAAGTCTCCGTACTTCTAAATAATATTGTAACCTCACCAAGAACCTTCTTATCCTGTTCACCCAACCTTGTTCATCAGGCATGATGCAGGTCTTTCCTTAATGTGCATCATTTTCAGCTTTAAAAAGCCAATGGATAAGATTGACACAAAAAATAAGAATACAATAAAATTAGAGCCAGTTCACTTGAAGGGTACTATAAATATTAAATAGTATAAATATACAGTAAAAACAAGATAAATATTTATAAAATAAATAATCCTGAAACATAACAATGCTAAGTCAGAACTATATGAATATAAACTTTAGAAAAATATGTTTTAAGGGATATCATACAGTTCGTACTAGCAGATCAACCATTAATCTGCAAGTTACTGAATTCCACATATAAGGTGCCTAATATGAGGAAGAGCAGTCAGTCCCTAGTCAGCTAGTACCAACCACCCATCAAATGGATACTAGCAGCGTCTTGATGTAGCATGAAATTATGTTTCTTAGTATACAAAAACCTGGCACTCAGCTCTATAGGCCATGTGAAGGCAGTTTTGACTGCTCAGCACTGATGTAATACGAATGCAATGAGTAATGCTAGCCAGCAAATTTGCCACTACATCTCAGAATGCATGAAAATGACCTTCACTGTCAAATCCAAGATACTGAGTATGCAGGAATCCAGATATAAACAGACCAATGAATAAACAGTCTTCCAGAGGTCCTCAAATGGAACTGGATGCTTCTTATGGACTGTGTTCATGAGAATGAAATGCATCCATGATACAGACTCCACTCTATCTGCTGTATATATTGTAATAGGAATAAAACATAGACTTAGAGAGCATTAGGATTTCTGAAATGGTCAGGATAATGTCCAGACTCTCTTCTAAAGCTTACAGGGCTGAAAGTCATTGCTTAAGAAAAGGAGAAGCTGATGATTGTCTGCATAACAAGGATAACTTAAACCTTTCCCTCAAGTGATGTCTTCCAGACAAAACATGAAAACTTTGAACAGCAAAATGTCACGGATAGCGCCCTGAGCTGAGGAGACCCAATCAAAGAGGGTATCTCAAGAAATAATTATTTCTTGAATCCACACTCGGTATATGCCCCAGAAGGAAAAATTAAGCCAGATGAAAGCTGCTGAAGAAAGCCCATAGTGGATATACATATGTAGGAATCATCTAACGAGTAACATCAGAGAGCAATGTTACAAAATAAATATGGCTGCAACTCCAACGTGAGAAGACCAGATACAAGCAGAAATGAGCCTTAATGATCACAAGGCAAATTAACAAAGTACTCAAGACCACAGTTAACTCAGGTCAGATCCACAAACAGTTACAGAAACAAGGTACAGTTCTAGTAATATTGTTAACAATATGGTAGTTGCCTATCTGATATGCAGGATTATACAGGGTACATGTAAATTGTTGCATAGATTAATCTAAAACACGAAGAAACAAGAGTTTCTGGAAAAGTGTGATCTAAGAGGGTTAACAAAAACATCATATTTATACTACCCACACAGTCCTACATTTATCTTTGGCCCCTCTGCAATACCAATTGCATAGTAATAAGAATGCATATACCGGAACCAAACCCTACAATGCCCCATTCATAACTCCTTGCAGCATCATCTACATTTATCATTATCATCTCTGGGCTTATAAATCCAATTTTAATTCTAGCCACTATCCACATAATCAGGTGTAATTAATATGTAAGTTGCTATCATGTTAATATTTACGAAGGAAATAAAAGTTTAGTTTCCTGCAGGATCTTGACTGGCAAGCACTCCTTGGATGGTCATGTTAGATAGATTAGGGTATCTAAACATGACTGCTGCCTGAATGGATGTTAGACTGTCTCCTGGTTTTGTTAAAGAACTAATGTGACTGGAGATCCTGTAATTCTGTCTGTAGTTACTTGTAACTTCTGTTAATTCTGAGATGAATCCCAACAGATCACATTGATTATGCTCATGAATGTCGAGAATTATTTAAGAACCTTTTCTTCAGTAAGATACAGAATGTGAAATAAGTTACCACTGCAAGTCAGGCAAAGTATTATCTTGTCTTTAAGGCAAGCTGTGATGACTGGGTGAGTAAACACAAAGTTACACCAGGGTTATCATGTACAACCATGCTCAGTCTGGAAGGAGAGCTATTGTAAGTGCTTGTAAAGGTTTGCAAGAACTTTTAAGAGTGCTATGTAAAGATGTTTATGGTCAGAAATTACAAGGTTCCTCTGATTGCTTGCCTCATATTGTTCCTATATTCCTAAGAGGTTTGCAAGGTGGCCAGATAGACAAGAATGTGGTTTAAACACCTTTATGTATTTACTTTGCTTGTTTATTTGCTAAATAGGAAATTGTGCCAGTCTTTGTACTACTTTCTGCCAAGACGCAGATACAAGGAGGATAAAACATTGTACAAGTAGTTGTACATAGAAAGTTGTTTTAAAGCAATTCTACAATCAAAATGTACACGTTATTTTGTAAACTCAACATTCTGTAACAGAATAACACAAAAGTAATTGTCACAGCTGCAGCTGACAGTATGTAGTCTAGTTTGTTTAAGGTAGGGCTCCCATAAGCACTTGCATCAGGTGCTGAGTTATCTCTGTAAGTTATAACAGTGTCACTACATTAGGAATATTTGTCTACTTAAGAATTTGTGTTAAATCCCAGAGCTTCTGACTTTGGGTCACATTGGAATACCCATGTTCTTAACTTGCTAGGGAACATCCTTTTAAATTTACCTGCAGCCATTTTTTTACGGGAGGTTCCAGCCACAGTTTCAGAATAAGAATTAAATTAGCCATCTGTGATCTTAACACACTGTCCATGCCATAATGTCCATTTGTAAAATTTGAGGGATTATTGCCTCAGGTGAGGCCCTAACTCTAGCCAAAAGTTCCCATTTCAGTTTCTTATAGTTGTGTGCAACAGCAACCACAAACATCCATGGTTGGTTTTAGTGAGTCCATCATTACATATGAACACAGTATCCTTGACCCACTGAGATTAGGGCAAGTTTTCTGTAGCCACATATCTGTTAAATGTTACCAAGTAAGTTTCAGCATTATCTTCTGTTCTGACTTTCTTCAGAAACGTGGTAAACGATAAACAACATGTTGATGTATGCAATATTGACACTAATGAATATGTGATTAATTTATCTAATTATCAGTTTAAAAATGTAGAATTAGCTGTATTAAATAAGGGTTTGAAATTTGTTCCGACTGTAGTATCTAGACTACATGACATCCAAAAAGATGTATTTATTTTTGGAAGAAAATTACATTTGAAGTATTTTTTTAGCAATAATCCATTTACATTGTCTGTTGGTAATAGTGATACTAGTAGTAACTTGTCGGACAGCTTTTATTCTTGTATGTCGGATGATGCTATCAATGCCTATTGCAAATTGGATACATCTAAAATATCTGCTTCCAGTAATTTTGTGCCTAATGTACTTAATGGGGATGTATGCAACTTTGTGATTCTGATTAATCATTTTACTGAAACTGCATACAAGGAATTTATGAGTGAGAAGGTAAATATCAAGTACAATATGCAGTATAATGAATGGAAAGCCTTAATAACTCTTGCCAATTTAAAAAATGTTGTATTTAAACCATCCGATAAAGGGAATAAATTAGTAGTGATGGAGGCAACCATGTATCTAGATATGTGTATGGAGCATCTCACAGATGTTAATACATATAGAATTGTGGATGTTCAGCATTATGTTTCCTCCATTGATGAATATATCACCCTTATGAATAAGGGTGTTAGATTAGGGTATTTTTCAGAGTATGAAGTTAAGCAAAAATTCAAAGTAGATGGTTGTAAGATGGCGTTATTTTATTGCCTGCCGAAAATACATAAAAATTTGTTAAAACCTCCAGGTAGGCCAATAGTCTCAGGTAAACAGTATTTTCTGCATAATCTAGGAACTTTTTTGCATCATTTTCTTCTACCATATGTGACCAAATTACCGTCATATATTGCAGATGTGTTTGATTTTTTGGACAAGATCAAAAGAGTAAATTTCAAAGAAAATATGCGTTGGGTCACCATAGATGTGAAGAGTTTATATACAAATATCCAACATAATTTTGGGATTGAAGCTATTAGACTCTTCTTGGGTGACTCACCAGTTACTGAGTATATAGTAGAATTGGTTTATTTTTCACTGACGCATAATTTTTTTGAATTTAATGAAAGCATCTACCATCAGATTTCTGGTACAGCAATGGGGGCAGCATTTGCCCCCATGTATGCTAACCTTGCTATGGGGTTATTTGAGCGAGAAATTATTTATAAACACAATTTTTTTAATACGCATGTTATACAGTACTACAGATATGTAGATGATTTGGTATTTTTGGTAGATGGGAGTGAATCTGATGTAAAAAATTTGTAGCTGATTTGAATATGAATAAATGGAATTTACAGTTAGAGGATTTAAAAATTGGACCTGTTGTTCCTTTTTTGGACGTAATCCTAGATATATCGGATGGCAAGAACTTGGTCACATGTCTGAATCGTAAATTTCAAGGTGGGTTTCAGTATTTATATGGCACTAGTGGCCATCCCCCACATACTCTGAATGCCCTTCCTTATAGTGAGATGTTAAGGATATACAGACTATGTAATAAGTCTGAAACTTTTGATAAAGAACTGACTTCTATGGTACAATCTTTTGTATCTAGAGGCTATAGTTATAAAATTTTGCACAATAGTATGGATAGGCTTTTTAATGGACAAACAAAATATAATAAGAGTTTGAATAAAAAATTTTCTGGTGTACAGGGGAATGATGTTAATAAAATTTGTGATGCAAAGGAGTCCATTTATTTTGTAACTACATATGGCTCCTTTACAGATATATTTATAAAGATTGTTAGACAATTTTGGAATTTTTTATGTTCTTTAAATAGTGTGCAACATTGGATGAAGTTTAATTTACAATTTTCATATCGTAAGGGGAAGAGCATTAAAGATTTTTTAGTTAAGAGTATCTTTTGCCTACCCCCTCTTATATTATATAAAAATCCTAGCAAGCTAGGTACAATTGGTTGTGGTAAATGCAAGGCTTGTAAATTTATTGTACCAACATTTAATGTTATTAATAATATCAAATTTAATATGAAGAATGTTTATAGCTGTAACACAATAGGTGTGATTTATTGTTTACAATGTCCATGCAAGAAGTTTTACATCGGAGAGACCAAGAGGGCGTTTAAATTAAGACTTTTAGAACATATTAGAAATATAGACAATTGTAAAGAAGATAGTCCTGTGGCACTACATTTCTCCCAGTTCCATGGGGGAAGAATTAATTTTCTCAAAGCAACT
>NC_056727.1:967219296-967346796 GCF_019279795.1 Protopterus annectens | reverse complement strand
ACAATGATGTCCATGAAACAAGCAAAGGACACTTTTGTGCACCAAATATGAGAAGGATTTTGACTAGTCATAAGATATATCCCACATAAATAAGAATTCTTTGTTTTTTGTTGCTACAGCTTCCGTCTGCAGGGATCTTTGTTTTGAATTCTCTAGTTAACAGAGTGAGTTGTTATGTTAAGCAGTATGATCCTTTCATTTATTCCTCTGCAATGTGCAAGGCAGAAATAAGCTAAAATATGAACTTTACCCACATCTTGGTATATTCATTACTCGGCTATCACTTCAAATTTAATACCACCTTTTCTTCAAAAGCTACAATTGCCCCTAGCTCTATATTGCAATACATACACTTCAATCCTAACTCTCGGGTCCATCTGCAGTAACAGCTCAGTCTTTTAGGCTGCATTTGAAACTTATAAAAATGGACCTTGTCACCCTTAATGGTCTTCTAAATATTCTACTCCCCTCCATAATAAATACCTACAAAACTGAAAGGTACTAAGTCGCTTAACTCTTTCATAACATTAAAGGACAACTTCACCAAAACGTCAACTTTTTTTCCAGCTGAAGGAATGTTTCTCTTCAACTTATGCCAACTACAAGTGTACCACATACAAAGAAAACATTTGTATATCATTGTCATTGCTTTCTGCCAAACAAGTATAGATATTTTCATAGCAAATATTCTTCTCATAACAATGCACTTTGTGCCCGCCTAAAAGTATAAGAAGAAAACAAAAACAGACTATAAAATGAAATCACGTTGGCATTAAGGCCCCAATCAGGCCATTTTGGCATACAACAAATTATTCATTTGTCTGTTTGCATTTACAGATGTGTACGGATACAACACAAGGATAGCAAGCAGCAAAACAGAGTATGTTAGAGGTGCAGTAATTTGATAAACCTAGGGGAAAAAAGCAACACTTAAAGTGACGCAAGGACATTAGTACTGCAGAAAGGATTAGGATATTATGAACAATAATACGGTAGTTTCATTGTTTGGGTATTGTTATCCTTTAAGTAGAAAAACAAATGAAACCTTTCCTTGATATCAGCTTCCCTTCTTAAAATTAGCAGCTTACAATTTTACTGTAATATTTTCATTACATTAGGCTAATAAAACAAATCAAAATCACATGCTTTTAGGGTAGGCAAGCTGACAGAGTTCAAAATCTCAATATCCTTCTGGAAATAAATAAATTACATAACTAAGATGATCCAAGTGTACTATTTCAGTGATCAATAAATAGGCAAAACTGCACCAACTTAACCATACTCCCTTGGGCAATTAGTCAACACATATCACTAACCCCCTTGTCCAAGTGTACTGCTCCTAACAATTCCATCACATCAAACCAAACTCATCTCCATAGGCATAGCCATGCATGCACCATGTATGCCACAGTATACAGAGAAAATTGTTTATTTTGTGTAATGACATGTTCGAGAATCTGAAAATGTCTTTCTTTTCATGTATTATACATAGTCTGTTGTGTTTTTTTTTCTTCAAAATGCATGGTTGGCTACATTTTTAAGCTTGTAATTTTTGAGAAGCAATTATGCTACATTCTGAAAGTCTATAGTCAGTTCTAAAAAGTCTTGGTTACGTCCCTGTTCCTCTCCATCATTAAGTTCCATCCAATATCTTTCTTCTAGCCAAGAAGAGTTAACAGTTAACACCAAGACAAACCATGCACTTATAGACATCTCTACAATTCATAATGCCTGAAGCACATTCACTTCCATGCCTCGGAGATACAAGGAAATAATATGAATCCCTCACTCTTTGCAGGGATAATATGCACAGCATTCCACTTCTGGCATTATTCGGTATGTATTATTGTCTGCTGACATCTCATTGTTACACAAATAATATGCTACTGCTTACTGGTACACATTATCCAAGTTAAGTCAGAAAATAAAGCTTTCACAGCCAGTGCTCTGACATTGAGGGATAAAGCCCTGGCTTTAGCTATGTCCAAAACCTCAAAGGCAGCACACAGCAGTGTGCAGAACTGATTGTAAATGAGCCACCTACATGGAGACCGAAGATATAGCAAATCGCTTACCAACAAATTTAGGTCCAATTTTCCACCTCTTTCCCTGGTTGCCTCCAGGAAATGCCATCAAAGAACTCCCCAACTTTCATTAGGCAACAGGTTGTAGATGCACTCTCTAAGGCCAAAAACACTGCATTGATGGGCCCCAGTAATATCCTAGGATGCATGAAATATGACCTATAGGGACAACTGGAGTTACTGTTTAACAAAAGCTTCCAGACAGACTTTGTGCTATGCGAATGAAGAACTGCAGTGGTCCTCACTCTGTACAAGGATGGACCATCAGTGGAGGAACTATAGACCCATATGTCTGACTAGTTTCATATGCAAAGCCATAGAAAGAATTGTCATAAAAAAGATTAATAAGGATGCAGAAAACCTTCAAAACACTGAATCCAACCCAACTTGGTTTTCTCAAAGGCAGATCATGCTTACTAAACCTGGTGGACTTCTTTGGGAAGGTCACCAAGGCAATGGATGAGAGCAAAATGGTGCACACTGCCTACCTTGAACTGGTATGTGATACTATACTCAGATCAAGCATTGTAAGCAAATGTCTGGGTATAGGCATTAACCCCTATGTACTGCATAGCCAGCTGGCTGTCCGATAGAACCCAGGAAGTTAGGATAGGGGAGACCACCTCCATAAAGAGGACAGTCACTAATATAGTCCATCTGGGCTCTATGTTGGGTCCACTCTTTGTTGGCATCTACATCTTAGAAATCAAGGCCAATGACAACGGCCTATGGCTGACATTTGTTGATGAATACAAAATAGGACCAGTCATAGAATTGCCCCAAGACACTAACGTCCCAGGGAGGATTATCATAGCCAAATGACTGGTGCCAAATCCATGGCTTAAAAGTCAATATGAAGAAATGCATAATAGTACCCTTTGGGAAGTAAGCCACTCTAGGAAATCACCTCATCGATAACACACTCCTAAGAATAGAAACCGTAGTCATGGATTTGTTTATATATGTCAATAGTAACCAGACTTTTGAACAATATGTCTAAGGAAATCATTCTATGTTGCCCAGGTTACAAACAAGGGCCAAGCACGGGCATGGCATCTAGGTGCAAGGATGTCATCATTCCACTGGATTCGACCCTCATCAGGCCTGTCATTGAGTATTGTGCCCCCTTCGGTATGTACTTGATCAGGCACATGCACCAATTGGAATATCCAGAGAAGTTCCTCACAAAAAGAATACAGGGTGTAAACGGCATGTCCTATGCAGATCACCTGAAAGCCCTATTTCTGTACTGTTTCCTACATACTGTTGAGAGACAATCTGAGCCTGGCATATAAGGCATCCTTGGATCTCACTCTAATGGACCTTTTGCATATCCACAAAACAAATAACAAGAGAATTACTTGATCTAGAGATTTCAACTTTAATTGCAACATAAATAGGACACATTGAAGGGAAAGGTATGTCTCTTAGAGAATTCCTCTTTTCTGGAACAGACTTCCCACCCATGTGAAGCAGAGCTCTTCACTAACCCTATTTAAAAGAAACCTGGACCAGTGGATGGAAATTAAAATTACACCCCGAGGCTATGTTCTAATGGACAGATGCAGCCTATAAATCTTGCCTTAGCTTAAATATACTCATTAAAATATCAGCTAAGGCACATAAACTTGCAGGATACAATTAGGATTCTTAGCTAGGCTTATAAAGGCCAAAGTGGTCATTGGCCTAGTATATATCTATGAACCTGTGAACCTATGACTATGATATAGGCAACCTGGGTTCAATTAGCAGCTTGTGCATGTCAGGCACTGGCAGGGAGGATGGATGTGCCCATCCTGGGAAGGGAGGGTCTGGATGGGTGTGATCACAGGACATGCAATGTAGTTAGATTTCTCTAGTGCAGGCTGGGTAAACCACTGCAAAGGGCTTCCTGAGGTTAGGGAGGATGACTTGCTGACATCAGCCCTTTGTTGACGTCAGGGGATATCTGGAATGGTCCACCCATTGCTCACCCCATCCATGGGGTGTCACTAAGGCATTTACAGGGAACAAGGATTAATTGTTCAGAGGTGCTGGTCATTTGGTGACTGCCCGAGAGTTCCAGTGAATCTGCTTATACCTAAGGCAATCCTCTGCTAAAAAGACAAAAATAAATATTTTGCACTTTTATTGATAATTGTGGTTGCATTTTATTAGTTTCCATTGATATTTGCTGTATTTGCTGCACTTTAAATAAAACTGTACTGTTGTACTGCTGTTGTAAGCACTTATTACAATGTATCAGTTACTCAGTTACAATATATCAGTCAGGGCTGTTGTATCTAGATTGTGTGCTCTTCTTACACTTGGGCTCCAAACCAGCCATTTTACATAAAGAAGGTTTTTCTGCACTCTTGTGGCAGAAATGTGCTGATCTAAACCCGAGTTGGTGATTGCTGGTGGAAGTCTTACTGTGTGCTTTCCTGATTGGCAGTTAGCTTAAAACCTGTTCCTTTTTGCCTGTATATAAGCCCTGGGTTTGAGCAAAGCCACTTTCTGGGCTGCAGTGGTTAGGAATGCCCTGCATAGAAGCAAACACCTTGAAGATAAAACTTCCCTAGAATAACTTATCACTGAAACCATACCCAGCAACCCCCCCCCCCCCCCGCTGTTCTAGGTGCAACTAAGTTGCTCACTGAGCAGCATTGCTCTGTTGGTTAACCTTAGATTACATAAAGTATAGTTCCCAGTCATAGTGTCTGAGCTACAAGCACAGTCCAGTCTAATTAACCCAGTCCTTTCCCTGATAAAACCCATAGTAAGAACCTGATATCATAGATGGGCAGTTTCCCACCATCTCTGTAGCTAGCCTGATGGACATGGGTATCCTGAAACAATATAGCAATTGTCTCATGTATACTGAAAACCACTTTATCCTGAAACAAACAAATACTATATGTGAGAGATATGGTTATACTATGAAAATAGAGGCAAGACTCTCACAAACAAACAAACTGAATGCCACGCGGGCTGTCATCATACACACATCACTTCCCACACTAAATAAGAATTTGACACATAAAGCCACATATGCAGAGGTATTCACTAGTAACACACCAAAAACTCAGAGGTCTCCCAAATGACATAAAGCCACATATGCAGAGGTATTCACTAGTAACTTGCCAAAAATGTAGAGATTTCCCAAACGCTGCCTTCAGAAACCATATATACACATCAAAGCAAACAACAGCCACAACACATAATACAGACACCAGAGTCTCAACAAACAAGCACATAAGGTGAAACACCACAAAACCTAACATACTGGTCATAGGAAACTCCAATGTGAGACACACAGATGACCACTTACCAAGATGGATAAGTAGGTTGTTGTTACCTGCCTGTCAAGTGCCAGGATCCATCACATGCATCACATGCACTCGGGTCATTCAGTCACAAGTAGCAGTATGACTTGTCATAGTCCGTGTGGGTACAAATGACCTGAGATGTACCTCCCTGGACTATATGAAGAGAGACATGCTTAAGCTCTCAGATTATGTGTCACAGGCAGGTATGAGCCTACCCTTGAGCAGCATTCTACCTTCACCAAGGTTGATGCCACAATAGAAACAAAAAAAAAATTATTGACTTTAACAATTGGCTTAGCTTTTGGTGTCAGTCCAAGGAAATCCAATATTTGTCAGCTTGGGAGGACATGATCGATGGGCGACTCTGTTTGGACAGTGATGGTCTGCACCTGTCTCCTCTAGGCTTTTGGATACTGGCAAAGGCTTTAGCCACCCCCATAGTGCCTTATTTAGGCAGTGTCAATGTAATCAACCTCCCAGCATTATACAATTTTCTCTTGATAACCTCAAGGTCCTGCTGTTCAGTGCTTGGAGTCTGTATAAGAAAGTGCACTCCCTAGAAGCACTCTCACCATGGAAAATGCTGATATCTTTGCAGTCACTGAGACATAGTTCAAAGCTGCAAAAAGCACACCAGCCGTACAAGGCTACAACACCTTCCATACATTCAGACCACCAACTGTGTAAGAAACAACCAAAGGAGGAGGTGTATCCTTCTTCATAAAGGATAAGTACATCTCAAGACTGGTCAAACAATATCACTCTCTCAAGCTACTCCAGTTCCAACTAACCATAAGCAAAAATCCCCTTCCTCATCAGTGCTAGGTATAGGTCCACCACCATGAATCAGGAAAAACATACCGCGTACCTGGACTTACTGGAGTCAATCACCCTATAGCTCAATACCTTACTCATGGTAGTGATTTTAACTATCCTACCTTTGAATGGGGAATGCACACGACCACTATCATGCAGGTTCAGAGGTTCTTGGACTTTGTTAATAGAAATGCTCTGGAACAGCTGGTCGTCACACCTACTAGGGGCTCAAATATCCTGAACATAGTACTCATTAACATGGGGAGTGTTGCACTGCCCCCTATGTAATGTCTTTGATAAGATTGGACCACAAAATGGTCTCCTTTTAAATAAATATAAAGCTAGATACCCCATCAAGCTCAAAAATGCTAAAACATTTTTCCAAGACAAATTATCTCCTACTAAGTGATGGCGTAAAATATTTTAAAGCTCTCCCAAACCCAAAAAACACAGAATCCTATGCAGAGACGTACATCAATACCCTGTATATCCACTGAAGCAGTTGTATAGAATCAGCAGTACTGGACCAGATTATTCCCAGGTCTTGCTAGAAAAACAAGCTACCCTTGTGGACCCCTGGTATAAATGGGCAATACAACAAAAGGAAGAAACTAATGTTCAAAAGTAAGTGGAAACAGGCTCAACAGAAGAAAAAAAATCCCTTATTGTTCTAACCAAACAAATCAAAGATATGGTCAAGTCCTCAAAAGCAAATTATGAAGCAAAAATAGGCAACCTAGCCAAGGAAAATCACAAAGCATTTTTAACTACATCTGAAATCTCAAGGGGTATACCCAGCTATGTGCAGAGCTGGTTGAGGATGGCACCACCCATACTCAACTGGAGTAAGTAGCCAACCCACTAGCTGACAAATTTGTCCCTCGAAGTATACCTGCCACCATTCCTCAGCCTATTATCTGAACCGAGCAGGTCATCCCTGCACTCTCTATAGTTAAAAACAGCAACAATGGGCCCTGACAACATCCCAGGTTGCCTTCTAAATAATTAAAACTTGACCTAGCATACCCACTTGGATCCCTATTAAACCACAGCCTCAAGAGAGGCTATGTTCTGGCAGAATGGAGAACAGCAACAGTCATCCCTCTACACAAGGGCAGACCATCAACTGACCCTGGGAATTATAGACCCATAAGCCTGACTAGCCTCATCTGTAAGGCCATGGAAAGAATCATCATGGACTTTATCAATAAGGACATAGATAATCTCCAGACTCTGGACCCAACCCAGTTCAGATTCATTAAGATCGATCATGTATGTTAAATCTGGTTGACCTCTTTGAGAAAGCCACCAAGGCCATGGACAGGAAAAAGACTGTGCATACTGCCTACCTTGACCTGGCCAAGGCATTTGACACAATTCCCCACTCAGGTATTATAGAGAAACACTCAGCTGGGGATAAACCCCTACATCATCAGGTGGGTAGCCAAATGGCTTGCTGACAGGACACATGCTGTCAGATTGGGTGAATTCACCTCTACCAAGAATCCAGTCACCAGCAGCATAACACAGGGTTCTGTACTAGGCCCTCTCCTGTTTAATATTTACTTCTTAGAAGTCAAGGCAAACATAGATGGTCTTTGGCTGATAAGGTTCACGGATGACTGCAAACTGCGGGCAATCATTGAATCCCTGAATGATATTGATATACTGCAGAGAGGATTAACAGAGACAAATGACTGGTGTCACAGCCATGGATTGTAACTAAATGCATAATTATTCCCTTTGTGAAAGAAAATACCTCAAAAAATTATAATGTAGACAACACCCCCTAAGAGTGGACACAGTGGATCATGATCTGGGTAGTCAGGCTGATGGCAATTTCAACTTCTTCTACCATCTGTTCACAGGTAAAGTTCAAAGGAAAGTCCTTTTACGTGGCACCACTCATAAGTAAATGCATGGCATCCGGATTAAAGGATGTTATAATTCCATTGTACACAGCCCTCATCAGACCAATAACTGAGTACAATTCTTCCTTTTGCATATACCTCACCAGACATCTCCAACAGCTGGAGTGACCCCAGAGGTTTCTCACCAGGAAGATACAGGTTATAAAAAAACAAAATCCTTCATGGAAAGAATGAAAGCCCTATTAGTGTATTCTGGCTCCTAAAGACTGCTAAGGGGCTATCTATGTCTTGCCTACAGGGCAGTCTTCAATCCAGCCTTTATGGAAATTTTACACATTTGTTAATCAAACTGCAGGAGGGTCACTTATTCCAAGGATCTTAACCTAGCCTCTAACATAAATAAATCATGTTGGAGTGATAGATATGTTTTTCAGAGACTACACCTTCTCTAGAACAAGCTTCCCATCCATGTGAAGGAAACCCCTTCCCGGACCCTCTTCAAGTACAACCTAGATCTATGGATGGGTAATCATAAATTTACTCCTGGGGTGGCACCTATGTCCCTCATGGACAGAGGCAGTCGGTATTAGATACCATAGCACAGACTCATACTACTGTGAACTTTGTTTGCCCTAGCTATTGATAACTGGTAAACTAGGGTTAAATATGGTTAGGCTTGTAAGGGATCTTGGGCCATTAGCCTAGTTATCTCCTATGAACCTGTTAAGTAGAAAGAAACCCTGGCAGCAATACGACACTGCACTGGGGTGCCTCAGTATCCTCACTGGCCATGAGCATGGCTTAGGATAGATGCGTTGGTTGATATGAGAGCCCTGGAAGATCAAAAGTAAAACATGAACACTGCATATCATGGTAGCTGTCTCACTGATCTTCTCTCAGTGTTTTCTCTTCTATTGCATTTACTTGCTGTTTCCTTTATTATTTCTAATCTGCTGATTGTATTATTAATTTACAGATAATGTCGCCACATGGAGGAAAACTATATCAACCTGCAGAACAGATTAACTGATGTTGTACCCTTACTGCATCTACAAACATGACATTTTATGATATAACTAAATATTATATTACTGTTCACATCATTCAGCTGTTAGGGTCCTATACTGTTGAGCTTTACTACCAGAGCTTTTCTGGAAATAGGCATTAACCCTTTAGGACAACCCAGTAAATAAAGCAATCAAATAAATAAATAAATAACTAAATAAAAGTTGAGCAACTCTTAAGTAGAGCCCTCTTCACTTCTACGCTAACTGTCCAGGCCTGTTCAGTCCACAGGAGCCTCATAAATCAAAAAGTACCTGACTATCAGTGGCACACAATGCAGTGAACGAAATGGCTCCCAGAAAACATAGAAAGCTACAACTACCACCTTCACTTTTACACACAATATACAAGACATTGTAGCAGAATTCTTACTAGAACTATATATATCAGTTTTCAAAAAGACGTTTAAGACTATCCATAGCCTTTTACTTGCTGCTGAATTTTATAAGATGAAAATGAATTCGTTCCTGTTTATTACCCTCATCACTATCGCCCTTTTCCCCATTTTCTACAAGGGATCAGGCTGTATATCAATTGTCTCAATTCAGTGTCACTCTTTTACCTTCTTTGACAGTTAATGCCTGACTTTCTCAGTTCTTCTCATGCAATCCATCCATCTGTTTGCTGGACACCCCTGTTTCCTCCTACACTCCTCCTCTCTGTCCCAAATGTTCTTCCCCAGATTGTGTTCTATTTTTCTTCACATGTGCTGGAACCACGATAATCTGTTCTCTTTGACCTCTGCAAATAAAGCCACTTTGGCTTCTGCTACTATGTCCTCATTTCTTCACCTGTCCCGCAGTGTGCATCCTATCACCCTTCTCAGGCACTTCATCTCCATCACCTCTAGCTTCCTCTACTGCTCTGCCTTTACCGCCCAGATTTCTGTACCATTCAGTAGTACTGGTCCCACCACTGTTTTGTATACCTTTTTTATTCAGCTTCTTTAGCATTCTTCTGTCATGTACTACACCTGACACTGTGCCAGTTGGCTGCAGCCCCTCTGATTCTAGCTTTGACCTCCTCTTCCCTTCTCCACCACCCCACCCACCTACGTGAAGCTGTTAACCTGCGCCACTATTTTTGCGTTTACCTCAGTTCTCAGCTTCTTCTGATTTCCCTCATTTCTGCTGTTACAACTATTATCTGCCCTCAGTTTCATCCCACGTGCCTTCAGCTTTGCAATCCATTCCCATATCCTTTGCTGATCTGTCCCCCCCAGCCTGTTTTTTAATGCAGTCCATCACTAGTATGAACAGCAGGGGGCTCAGAGCTGTACCCTGGTGCACACTTACTCCCACTGAGAACCCCTCTGTGACACTGAACACTGTTCATAGAGTCACTGGGTCCTTATACATAGCCTGCACTAATTCTACCAATGTTTTGGGGACGTTGAGCCACCACAGTACTGCCCAAATCAGCTTTCTTAGGTCCTTGCCATATGCTTTCTCTAAGTCTAGAAATGCCCAGTTGGACTCTTTCCTCATCTGTAGCTCTTCTCAATTATTTATCTCACTGCAAACATTGGATCAGTCATGCTGCATCCAGACCTGAATCTGAACTGCTCATCTCCCATCTTACGTTCTACTACTCTGCTTATCCATTTATCAATCACCCTTTCCAGAACATTCATGCAATGTGACAGGAGTTTCATACCTCTGTAAAGCCCACAATTGTGAATGTTCCCCTTGTTCTTATACACTGAGACTAGTATGCTTATTCTCCAGTCATTTGCAATATACCTTTCTCTCCAGATTGCTATGAGGACCCTCAAAAGCCATTCTTCCTCTATCTCACCCAGCATGTTTATCACATCTGCTGTGACCTCATCTAAGCCTGCTGCTTTCCCTGATTCATTTTCTTTAGTGTTGTTCTTACTTCTATGGCGGAATCTTCCTCATTGCTCATCCTTCATGGGGCAGTACAGATTCTGTGGGGTTTTCTTCATTCAGAAGCTGCTGGAAGTACTCCTTCCTTCCATCTGCCTTTGTCGTGTGGACTGGTGAGTAGGTTGTTGCTGGCAGCTCTTATGAAGGCTGTCTGACTATCTCCTTTACCCTTCTCTGAACCTGATATAGTTATCTTTGTGCCATCCACTGAGTCACTTTCCAGAAGCCGGTAGACTACTTCTGATACCCTGTTCTTTGCTATTGCAACTCCTTTCTTAGCTTCTTTGTTAGCCAACCAGTATTCTTTTCTGGCCTGGTCTGTCTTTTCTATCTTCCCCTTTTTTCTGCACTCTTTCTTTTTTTAGGAATTCTGCATTTCACCACCAGATTTCCTTATGTACCTTATTTCCATACCTGGCTCAGGTTCTTCTATTCCTCTTTTTCTTCCTGAAGAGCTCTGAGTAATTCCTTGAACTGTTGTGCTTTCTCTACAATCAACTTCCAGGTCTTCAACCTTCTCTGACCACTGCTTGCAATTGATTGTGGCAACCAATGGTTTCACTATGGATGACTTTGCAATCACTGATTCTACCACAGTGCCATTTTCATATTAGGATGAAGTCTACCTGAGTTGCATATTGTCCACTCTTGAATGTGATCTTGTGACCATCTGTCTTTCTGTACCATGTATTGGCTACTATCAAGCCATTTGCTAGATGGAAGTCTAGAATGGCCTATCCTTCTTTCTTCCTGTTGCCCAACCCATGTAAACCCATGCAGTCCTCATATTCTATCTGTCATGATATGTGCATTCAAGTCAACCATTAATACCAATTAATGTTGTCCTGCCTTATCTAGCAGGTCTGCAGCTGCTGTCTGAATGAATTCTTTCCTCTCTGTGCTATGGGGTATAGGCTGAGAATATGAATACTGCCCTCTCTTAAGCTGGAGTCTGTTTCATCAAGCTGGAGTCTGATTGCCATGAGCCTGTCACTAATTATGATGACATCCCTTACTGTCTTCTGAAGCCTCTTCCCTCACCACTGTTCCTACACTATTTCTAGCCTATCCTTCTCCTGAGTAGTAGACTCTGGATCCTTAGTCAAGTGTCTTTGCTGTTGAATAGGAAGGGTGAAAGAGCTTAGTGCTGGATTTTTTATTGCTTTATTGTTTTTACGGTCTTAGTTAATAAGGTCAGTGTTGAGGTTACACCTTGTGATGGTGTTTTTATTTTTATTTGTCTTTGCTGTACAGCCCTTCCATCTTTGGATACATAGGATGTCCAGCTTCCTCCTTACTGTCATGTCATCCACTTCCAAGCTGCATCCTGTCACTGAACCTATAGAGCTATTCCAGCTAGCCCTGCCATGGTGTGCATTCTGTGATCTGCGGTCTCCTTTCATGAGGATACTGTACACCCCAATGGTTTATACAACTCTTCCCCTTATAGGGCACCATGTAGAGTCTCCATTCTGGTGATTTTGACATGCAAACACTCAGCATGTTTATTGGAGGTGGGTAGAATCCCACAAACACACAGAGAGAACATACAACTCCAAGCAGGCATTGGCTGGACCTTGTACCTTCTGCATGGGAGGCGAAGACCTTAACCATTATGCCATCTGGTCTTTAAATTACATGTCTGTTACTTACATAACATTTATAAGTTGATAGATGGTAACTACTGCAATTTAGTTTGCAAGATCATAAAATTCCTCTTGTTTGCCATCGTGGCTGATTCTTGTCTTAGTAGCATCCTAACAAATTTCTATGAGCTAACAGCTGTGTGAAGAGGTGCACAAGGGGAGTTTTGAAAACCCTAGGGGTATGCTGAAGGGTTTATTAAGAGCTAGCATTTGAGAGATGAGGTCTGCACTCATACATTGATCTGCCTCTAAGGTGTTTAATACGTCCCTTAAACTAAATGAGGGTATTTCACTATTTGAAATTTAGTGGGGATTTAAGACGGATTTTGATGGTGAATATGAGAATACTATATCACCTTTACATATTTTGGTCTCAGGGGCTGTGCATGCAGTATTAGATTTGTGAGTTTAAATAGAGAGTTGGTAGTGGCTTCTGTGGACATGAAGTTTAAAGGTTAAGCTAGGACACAACTTAAGGTGACACAGTTCATAATCGCAGCCATATAACATTTGATTGGCTTGTTCCTTTACTGGCAGACATTTAACAGCTGCAAGTATGTCACACTAATGCTACCTTTTGGAGACAATAGTCAGGAAGCCATACCTTGCATTTGCTACTGCTTTTCTGAAAATCTTTTTCTTAACTAATGAAGTCATATAGTTGTGATCCATATTCTAACTATGGGAATAGTACAGACTTTGCAGCTAAGGGTATAGTCTCTAGGAAGAGGAACACTGACAGCTACTATGACAAATGAATGCCTCTGTTTACTATGTTCTTTATGTAATAATGTTTTCCTGAGATTTCAAATTTTGTATATTTAATTACTTGTGGACCTCTGTTTATTATTTTCTTTATATAACTTTGGAATTTTTCTGGAGTTTTTCTTCCCAGGCCTACTCCGAAAAGGAGTAGCTTTCTGTCCATTCAGACTTCCCCAGTAACTAAATGCAATAAATAAATTACTGAATAAATTAAGCTATTTAGGCAGTGACCTTTTAACTTGGATGATATGTTTCTTAAAAGTCAGAGAAGGATTAATGTACAGTTATAGGTATACAGAAGTGTGCACAGTTTCCACTGGGATGCTATCTGGACAATTTATTATCCTCTGTCTAGGGACATTGCTAAGCATTTAATACTTTCTGAAGAGAATACTCTTTGTATTCTGTGTATTCACCTGTAGATGTATGTCACCTAAGTAAAGTCAGTAATGAGATCTTTAGCTTAGATTTTGTCTGTGAATGAAATTGAAATTATCAACTTATCAGTTGAAAGTAATGCATTAAGGATAGCTATAATTTGGGACTATGTGTTAATGTCAACTGCTAACAGTAGAGAACCAACACTGAGTTTTGAGAAACCCCTATACTGATAATGCTGGGAGAGAATAACAAGGTCTTCATCTTATCTTATGCTAGTGAATGGCACTGAAATTTATCAGCATAGCATCAGGGGAAATAAGGACATGCAAAATTTGGGTGAAACTCTTTCTATGATAATGCTGGATTTTACCTGAAATATTCTTTTACCAGGTAACCTTCAAATTATTTTAAGGTGGAAATTTTGGCACCTATAAATTATATAATTTTAAGGAGAAGCTTATGATGTGCAGTGTTGAAGGCCAGGCTATGATTTACAAAGATGTAGTCATTTAGTGGTACCATGACACTAGCTGGGCCCATCTGGTAGCCACAGGCCAGTGTCCGTACTTATGCCAGGCCTAAAACCATGCTCCTCATTGACCAGAATTTCAAATTATTATGGGTAGCTTTGATTTCTGGGTAATTATGCTACAATGGAAATCTGGGTTTCTCATTTTAGGTACTAGAGTTATTATTTCTCCGTTCTGAGGAGATGCTTAATGAGACAGAATAGTTATATGAGCAGCTAGCCTGAATTTGTAATCAGCTTTTATAATTAGGTAATCACAAACAAATGAGTCATTGCCTGAGCTTTTACTGAGTGTGAAGCTAGTCAGTGTCATATGTATTTCTTATTTGGTTATTCTCATAACATAAATCTTTGGTTCATTTGTTTTGGAACGTAGTGCAATTTATGTCCATTGTGATGGTTAAAGACAAGAATTTGGTTTTGGTAAATTATGGAACAAAGTTGGAGCTATATATAAGGACAGGAAATTATTATATTTTGGTAATGGCTAAAATTGTATTTGTTCTGTTTCTAACCATTATTTCATTGACTTATTTCAAGAATTGCCTTGGATGGCAAATGTTTTGAACTTTCTTTAACCTTAATTTATTTTGCATGACATTTAGCAATTTAAAAATTTCAGCCAATCTTATTGTGTTTTTATCCCTGTACCAGCTAAATGGGCACCATGGGCCCTTTTTAGACAACATGTACATGAGTTATTGCTATGTGTGTGTGTGTGTGTGTGTGTGTGTATATATATATATATATATATATATATATATATATATATATATATATATATATATGTATAGTGTTCACTGATTTTATTTGATAGGGAGATTTGCTGAAGATTAAGTCATGATAAATTTCATCATCAGCAGTGTTTTGGTTCTACTACCATGTGACTTAGATATCTGTACTTAAGTCAGACTTAAGTCAGCTAAAATGAGCAGCTTGACACAGAAGCTGCAATTGTATGGCATACCAGAGGTGGCACTGTGACCAATCACTCTCTCAGGCACACGACTTATGTGAATCTGATGTCTGTATTACACAGATCTAAGAGGTCTTGGACCAGAGAGGGACTATGTATTGAGCATGGTATCAAACAGTTAGGAAAAAATGTTTAAACATAGCCAAAAATAGATAAATTAAAAAGATCAAAGTAGCTGTGATTTTCTGGCGGAAATAAAGTAGTGAAAGTTGCAGTAACGTTCTGTAACTGAAAACTCCTCTTCATCTTGTCAATGCAAATCGATAGGCAGGCAGTCTGTGACCTGTTCTGACATACAATGATTCATGTCTGGCCATTCAGAAAAATGGTACTACTTGGATGATTTTTATGCTCTTCATTTGGAAATAAAAGCACAACAATATCAAGATTCAACAAATAACTTCTTCAGAGTTACAGGAAGGTGAACTATTGTTTTTGGGTCATAAATAGGATATTCACATTTCAGTGTGCACTATTTGTGATTTCATGTGATACTGGCCATGCCAGGTATAGTTTGATATGCATGCTAATGTTTGCCATTCAAAATTGTTTTCATTAGTGTGCATTTTATCACCTTTTCATGTGGATTGGTGTCATTAACATCTACTTTTCACAGCATGTAGCCTGGGCAAATGTCTACTATGACTAATTGTGCTGTGTTGAATCAACATGATGTTATTCAAACCCAAAACATCTAAAACCTTTGGGGGTCATTAGTCAAAAAAGTGGCATATCCAAGGTTGCAAAACACACAAACTATTTTTTTTGCAGGGATCACAGTCTTGTCACAACCCCTCCCCCCTCCCCGTGGACCTGTATTTTATTTATTTATTTGCATTTGGTTTACCAGGATAGCCCATTGGGCCAAGAAGAACCTGTTTTCAATGGAGTGCTGGGGAGAAAAGCTCCACAAACAAGCAAAGAAAATCACAATCAAATTTCTGGTTACAGTACAAAGAAAATCACAATCAAATTTCTGGTTACAGTACAAAGAAAATCACAATCAAATTTCTGGTTACAGTAAGTAAGCTCCAAAAACAAGCAAAAGAAAATTACAATGAAATTTCTGGTTACAATATGTAAAGAGGTACTATTAAAAGCATAGTAAAAACATTGCATTCAAAAGTTACTATTTCAGAGGCAGGAATTACAATTCATGTATGGTCGCACTAAGTACAGATTTGTTTGTTTGTTTCTTTCTTTCAGCTTTTCCCGGTTAGGGGTCGCCACAGCGGAACTCCGGTCCGCTAATGATTGGCAGTAGATTTTTACGTACTGGCTTGCCGGGCCTAATGCACAACCTTCAATGAAGGAACGCCCACTCATGCATGTCGCCACACAGAAGACGCTCTAACTGAGAATCGGACAAGCAACGTCTAACTGTGAGGCGACAACGCTACCGCATATTCAAGTAAAAGTATTGCATATAAGATACAATTTCTGAGATCAAGTAAGCTTGTAAATTTTTGAGTAGTTATTTACAAGAGGAATGGTTCCTACTAAACCAATATATTAGAATAGGAGATTAAGGTGCCACAGATGTCAGAGGTGAAGAGAAGTGAGGAGATTATGTGGGATGGGAGCAGGAGCATTCCCACTGGGATATGAGGTGTGAGTGAAGCGATTTTTTAAAACAAGAGAGGTTTGCGGATGTACGGATGGATAATGGTAGTGAGTTCCATTGACGTGCAAGGGCAAAAGATAAAAGATTTTTGTCTGGAGGATGGGTAGGTTTGTACAGTTCTATTAGGTTTTGATTGTTAGATCTTAAGAGTCTTTCAGGAAGGTGCATTTTAAAGGTGGAGGATAGAGTGGGACAGAAGTATGGGGTGAAAATGAGTTTGTGTGCATTAATAAGTTGAATATAGGTGATATAATTGGGCAGCTCTAACCAGTTTAATTTGTGAAAGGCTACACAGTGATGGGCAGAAGACTTGTGGCTTGTGGCGAATTTAGTGATTTTATTATAGCAAGAGGAGATTTTTATCTTAAGAAATGATTGCAGGTTTGTTAGGAGTGCAGCACTATAAAGAAGAGAAAGGATGAGAAATGTGGTAGAGAGAATAAACTTGGTAGAAGGAGTGAGATAGCGATTATGGCGATAGAGTGTGCCAAGTTTTTGGTAGGGTTTTTTTGATATTTATTTGAAGGTGGGAGCTAAATTTAAGCTGGTCATCAATGTGGATGGCTAGTAGTTTGGTCTCAGATACTAATTCAAGTGTAGTATTGTTCTGGGTGTTGATGGAGAATACGTTTTTATCTATGATGGTTGATTTAGAAGGGGTAAATAGCATTAGCTTAGTTTTTGTGGAATTGGGTGCTAGGTGATTATCTAACATCCATTGCTCAGTGGTTGAGAAAGCGTCTTGTGTCAGCCTTATGAGTGTGGGGATGCAGGTGGAAGAACAGATTATAGTTGAATCATCGACGTATTGGATAAGTTTTGCATTAGGGAGAGAGCAGTGGAAATCATTTATGAATATATTGAAGAGCAGGGGACTCAGAATGGAGCCCTGAGCGACACCAGTGGGGGTGTTGAGGAAGGAGGAGGTAGCTATTTTCCATTTGACTGCCTGCTGTCTGAGAGGTAGCTGCTGAACCAGTTGAGAGAGGAAGGAGATAGGTTTAGATAAGAGAGTTTAGCTAGGAGAAGGTTGTGAGATATGGTATTGAAGGCCTTAGATAGATCAAGTAGAAGGGTAGATACTGAACAGCCGGAGTTGTGGGCTTTATTAACAATTTCCAGGAAGGAAAGAAGGGCAGTGGTTGTACTGTGGCCGGGTCTAAATCCGTGTTGTGTGGGAGTTAGTAAATGATAGTCTGTGAGATGGAGAAAAAGTTATAGATGGATGCATTTTTCAAGAAGTTTAGAGAATGGTGATAGGATGGCGATCGGGCGGAAGTTAGTGATATTATTTTTGTTGCCACCCTTATGCAGGGGTATGATGAAGGCCTTTTTCTATAGTTGGGGTACATATTCTTCTTGGATTGAGCGGTTGATTAGTATACTGATGGGAAAGGCAATAGCATCAGCAGCTGTGGATAGAAAGTATGAGGGAATGTTATCAGGGGTATGAGGGAATGTTATCAGGGGCATTGGAGCAGGGTTTTAGATTTTGGAAAAGTTTTTTTTATGATAGGTGTGGGTATGGGCTTGATAGAGAAAGGAGAGGATTGAGAGGTGAAGGTGCATGAGAGAGTTGATGAGGGTGAAGCCTTAGGAGGGAATGAAGAAATAGGGGGTGTAGTGTTGCTAGAGAAGGTTGAGGTTAGTTTGGCAATTGAGTCAATGAAAAAAGAGTTAAATTGGGAGGCCAGATCTGTGTCTAGTGCATTAGGGTCTGGACAAGGGTTTTCTTTTTTGCTAGGATTAAGGAGAGTGGAAATACTGTTCCAGAATTTTTGTGGGTTTGTTTTATGGCTGTTTTGTAGTGAGGAAAAATATGTTTTTCGGTTGGCTATAATAAGCTTTTTAACCTTGTTGCATAGTGTTTTATATTCATTAAGAGTGGAGGGAGACTCAGTTTTCTCGTGGTAAACCCAGGCTTTGTCCCTAAGGCGCATGACAGATAGTGTGTTTTTGGTTAGCCAAGGGGCGGTATTGCTTTTTATTCTTCTAGATTTTAGGGGGGCATAGCTGTCCAAGAGGTTTAAGAAAGTTTTGTTGAAGTAGGTAATAGCATTTTCTAGGATTAAAGTTTTTAAAGTTTGTAAAGGGCTCCATTTTATAGATTTTAGAGAGTTAGAAAAGGTGTTGGGATTGAATTTTTTAGGTAGTGAGTAAATATATAGCTATGAGATCGCTGTATTGGGGAAGGAAGGCGGTGAGCAAAAGTTGGGAGGTGGTCACTGAGAGAAACTGGGAGTATACCACTATCAGAGAAATAATGAGGGTGAGAGACTAAGATCCAGTCTAAGGTACTACCACTGGAGGTGTCTTTGGAGGGTCTGGTTATGGCATTGATAAGTTGAGAGAAATTATATAGGTTAATATTTAGGGAGTTTGTGAGGGACAGAATGGAGGACCAGTTAATATTCATGTCACCCAATATAATAATTTCATTGCTAATGTTGGTGGAGAACCAGGACAGGATATCTTCAAGTACTGAGATATTATCTCCGGGGGGATGTATAGGGAGACTATACATATGTGTTTGTGTCTGTTCAATTTAAGTAGAGCCAGACTTAATTCAGCATTGATGAATTGGGGTATGGGTTTAGAGTACGGAGTAACTGATTAGGAGAATGAGTATAGGAGAGCTACTCCTCCACCTTTTTTGTAGGTTCTGTCTTTTCTGATGATAGAGTAGTTAGGTGGAGCTACTTCTAAGTCTTTTATATGAGGTTTTAACCAAGTTTCTGAAATAGACAGTATGTCTGGTTTGTTGTGGTGAAGCCAGGCATGGAGGTTTGGGATTTTGTTGGCTAAGCTCTGGGCATTTAGAGAGGCAAATAGGATGGGTTTGGATGAAGTAGGGGGTATGGGGCCCTGGGTTTGGGAGTATGTCACCTGACAGAAGGATACTGATTAGATTAATTATGTTGGAGAAGTACTTAGACCACTTAATATCAGAGTTGAGTATAATTTGATTTCTTAGGGTTTGGGAGGTTAGAGGGGTAGAGTGTTTATACTGTGAAATGAGTTTGTATGGGAAGAGCAGATAATCATTGATGGGATATAGGCAGGGGTATATTTGGATAGATGAGTATGAGTGTAGTCTGGGAAGGAAGTTTGTAATATGAAATGATGGTGAGTGGTTAGACATTAAGGCTGGGTAAGGTAATAGGTGTAGGTTAAGGTTAAAAGAAGTAGTGTTTGAGTTAAGAAGTATGAAGGTTTTGGTAGCATAGTGCAGATGAAGATTTGGGGAGGGTGTGTAGTAAGTAGAATAGTTAGTTAAGCAGGTTGGGTTGAGTACTGTGGGAGGGGTGTAGAGGGAGATAGGGGATGGGTTGAGTAATGTGGGAGAGGTGTGGAGGGAGATAGGGGATGGGTCAAGAGGTTAGCTTTTGTTGATGAAGTAGGAGTGTATTGGTTGATGAGGGTGTGGTATTGTAGAGTATAAGTTTGGAGGTGCTGGGGTGGGTGGGAAATGGGGGTAGGGTAGGGAAGCAGAGTGAGTCTGCAGGGTGACCGAAGTGGGTAGAGCTGAAGAGAGGATACTACCAGGAACAATCAGTGGAAATGGAACTAGCAGTGAGTGCACAAGGCTGGACAGGTAAGGGTTCACTGGGATGCAGCTTTTGGGGCTGTTAGAACTATGAGCCAATGTAGTGCAACATGCTTAGAGTGGAACTATTATAAACTGACTAGTTTGGGAAGTACTGCAGAAAAGTCTATCCCAAACTAGCCCAATTAGGGATATGGTTACAAACAGTAAGGTTTACACTGCCATCTAGTGACAGAAATAGTTATTGCAACTGGGATAAATGTCTGAGGAGAAAGGTGGAAGAAATAAGGGGGAATGGATACCACCGCAAGCTGCTACCAACACACAATGGGGCACTACAGTAGGTAGACTAGTAAGCAAAAGAAAAAGTCAAACAGTAAATTCAAGCACATACACTATTATGCCTTTGAAAGCAGCACGTTTTCTTTCACTATGGTGTTTGTTTGTTTGCTTGGATTCCAGTAGCCTTTTTTAGTTTTGTGTTTCCCTTTTCTCAAAGATGGTGATTCAGGGTGATGAAATGGAGGAACGCCTTAGAAGATGGGATGGCACAACTTAGTAAGACTGTTATGTCTTTGCAAACAGCACGTTTTCTTTCACAATGGTGTTTGAATGTTTGCTTGGGTTCCAGTAGCCTTTTTTAGTTTTGTGTTTCCCTTTTCTCAGAGATGGTGATTCAGGGTGATGAAATGGAGGAACGCCTTAGAAGATGGGAGGGCAAGACTTAGTAAGACTGCTATGTCTTTACAAGCAGCACATTTTCTTTTACTATGGTGTTTGTTTGATTGTTTGCTTGGGTTCCAGTAGCCTTTTTTAGTTTTGTGTTTCCCTTTTCTCAGAGATGGTGATTCAGGGTGATGAAATGGAGGAACACCTTAGAAGATGGGAGGGCAAGACTTAGTAAGACTGTTATGTCTTTGCAAGCAGCACATTTTCTTTCACTATGGTGTTTGTTTGATTGTTTGCTTGGGTTCCAGTAGCCTTTTTTAGTTTTGTGTTTCCCTTTTCTCAGAGATGGTGATGCAGGGTGAGGAAATGGAGGAGCGCCTTAGAAGATGGGAGGGCAAGACTTAGTAAGACTGTTATGTCTTTGCAAGCAGCATATTTCCTTTCACTGTGGTATTTGTTTGATTGTTTGCTTCAGTTCCAGTACTCTTTTTTAGTTTTGTGTTTCCCTTTTCTCAGGGATGGTGATTCAGGGTGATGAAATGGAGGAACATCTTAGAAGATGGGAGGCGAGACTTAGTAAGACTGTTATGTCCTTGCAAGTGGCATGTTTTCTTTCACTATGGTGTTTGTCTGATTGTTTGCTTGGGTTCCAGTAGCTTTTTTTGGTTTTGTATTTCCCTTTTCTCAGTGATGGTGATTCAGGGTGATGAAATGGAGGAACGCCTTAGAAAATGGGAGGGCAAGACTTAGTAATACATTTATGTCTTTGCAAGGAGCACGTTTTATTTCACTATGGTGTTTGTTTGATTGTTTGCTTGGGTTCCAGTAGCCGTTTTTAGTTTTGTGTTTCCCTTTTCTCAGAGATGGTGATTCAGGGTGATGAAATGGAGGAACGCCTTAGAAGATGGGAGGGCAAGACTTAGTAAGCACAGGCGATGCTAGCAACTTGAGGCAGGTCAATATGGGCATGCCGCAGAAATACCTGTTCAAAAAGAAGCAAAACCTCTCATCTGCAAACTACATATATACACAACTCTGAGATCCCAGAAATTCAAACAACAAGGGAAAGTGAGGAAAATGCAGCATTCACCTGGATCATTCAGGTTTAATGTTCTGGGCATACCACTCAACTTTTATCTTAGAGTTATGGACAAAGCAAAAAATGATGAGGGAAAAGGCCTCAAGTTAGGGATATATTTTAAATGCTGGTATTAACCTGGAACTTCTCAAAATAATTTCAAAATTTAGGAGGGATGAAGAGAACGTTTGAAAACAAATTGGAAGCATTCTTCTAAAATCTGGACAGTTAAGAAGTAAGGTTCTGAGCATCAATTAACTATCTGGTGACCAATAATAGTTATTCCCCTGGCAGTCTTCAGCAGGTCTATATTAAATCAACAGATCATCGAATGGCATTTCATTGGAAATGCTGTTCATCACACTCCCCACACCTCTTGCTAATTATATATACCAGCTCTGAGTGGGGATAGGGCAAATTTCCTGATCATTACTGTAATGTGATCTCAGTCAGAATGGTTCGATGAATGGCATGTTTGATAATATGCCATTCGAAATGCCGTTTGATGATCTGTTCTTCTGATGAAATAATAGGGATCCATATTCTGCATATCTTCTCACTACTTGCAATTTCTAAAATAACATTTTTATTCATACCAAAGCAAAAAAGCAGGTTGCTCAAGATCACTGTTCCCAGTTTTGGGAATGTTGTCCTTTCCCCAGTGCTGTGTGGTTGTTGAATTGGCATATGTAAGTTTGAAAGGTACTATGTTTGCCCCTATATGGGGGTACGGAAAGGCTTGTTTTGAGGTTTTTTAAGTTAGTTCAGTGTTATCTGCATGTTTCATGTTTGCATAACCAAGCATTTGTGGTCCAAGCATTTGTGTTATGATGTTTCTTAGTAGAAGCCCTCTGGGCATGCTATACATTGTTTAGCTAATGGGGCACATATTGTTTGAGTGGTCAGTCAATGGTGTGTGCTCCTGCAACAAAGCTGCCTGAGGTAGCAGCACCAAGACTACAAATTTTCATGCATTTATAGGTTCATATGTAGGTTCAGAGGTGCTCACTTTGCTATTTATCCACGAGGATCTTTAAAAGCCTAGCCATACATTCCTATGACCTTTTTGGCCCTTATTAAAGTATGAATAGCACAGAGATGAATAGAACATTTTCATGTAATGTCTATCTGTAAAGGACAAGGGTACTAAACTAGGGGTGGCTTTGTGGTTTCTCATTGATTCATATGTATTACATCTGAATAGAGCAAGGGAAACTTTTATGTGGAGAGGAAGGTGATTCCAAAGATGTAGCGTTTTATATGATACATATATCCAATATTTTCTATTAATGTCGAAGATTAAGATCTCTTGCATCAGTGTTTATTCCACCATTGGACTTAGGGTTATGCAGTAGAGCAGGGATGATAGGGTCTGCTGAGGCTCTGCATTTAAGACAGAGATTGCCCCTCCATAGCCTGTATGATACTGAGAAGTTGGACAAGGCCTTGAGATGGTCAGTGGAACTTTTATGATTTAGGCCATTGATTATCTTGGTGAGAAAGAATTGTGGACATTCTAGTTGTGCTGCGTGTTTGAACAGGAACATACTGAAGGGGCATTGTGCTCAATGACTGGCCTTATAAGTGCTGGGTACAGTAGAACGATCTCATCTTGGGACCTCAAAATCATACCCTTGCTAATAAGCTGCACAATGAAAAATGACATTCTTACAACTGTGGATACATAGTTATTGAAGAACTATTTGTTGTCCATGTAGGTTCCCACATCCCTAACTACTAAATTAAATTTCAGTGGGTGTGTTGCCAGTGTGATAGCTATACAGGACATCATGCTTGCCAAAGAATATTATACATTTCTTGGCATTTAGTTTTAGCCCATGGTTATGACAAATAGTTATGTGTTTGGGAAAGGTACTCTTGGAGGATCTTGATGTCTTCTCGAGAGTTTATGATAGCACCAAGTTTATGGTCATCTGAAGACTTGCTCAGATACAAACCCTTTACATTAGTTTGACCTCTGGGGAGTGAATACCAAGGGGGAGATGCATAAGAACTAAACCCTGGGGTTCAGCAGTAATGACACATATTTTGAAGGAGGCAGAGCCACCTGCCCTAATTTCCTTTTTTCTGTTTGTGAGCCAGTTTGCTTTTGCCCCATGAGTTACTTAGGGATTAACATTTAGTTGTGACAGTTTATCAAGAATACCATACTGTGAGATGATGTTAAACACCTCTGTGAGGTATAGATATGCAGTGTGTACTGATTCTCCCTCATCTATTGCTTCAGTAACATTTTCAAAGAAGTTGGCTAAGTTAAGCTGGCAGGACTGTATGTTACTCATGTTCTTATTTATTATTCCATAATGATCCTCTCCATTGACTTACAGATAAGGCTATTCAGACTTATGGATCTATAATTACCCTGGTCCATTGATGTCCCACCCTTGTGTAAGGGGACGAATCTTGCTGTCCTCCATTCATTCAACACAAAGCCTGATTGGAGACTGGTATTGAACAGTCTCTGTAAGGATTTGACAGGTCCTGTTTCAGGGTGGCCTTTAGGCAGCCTGGCATGATATCCAGCCCCACAGAAGCAGTGCTCCTGACCTTAGAAAGTGCTGTAAGTACAGGTTCTTGGGAGGATTCAGGGCAGGTTGCGGATATGAGTATGTCAGCTGGGAATGTAGGGGGAGTGGGGGTGAAGTTTGACCTAAATTTATCCAATTTTTTATTTTATTTTTTATTTTTACGAAAATAAAATTGCCAAAGATTCCAAAGACAACCACAAAGCATTCTATAACTATGTCAAGAATCTAAATGGCAATGCTCAGATCTACTCTGAGCTAAAACAGAATGGCATTAAATATACTGATCCGAAGGATATTGCCAATATCCTGGCAGATCGATTCAGTGCCAACTTCACCCCCCTCTCACCCCCTAAATGGCCCATCTCAATACCGGAAGATTGCCAAATTCCAGTAATAATGGCCACACAGGTACAAAACGCACTCTCTAAAGCCAAGAATACAGCATCCATGGGACCAGATGACATCCCGGGCTGTGTACTACATGAACTACAATATGAACTGGCACCTCACCTAAGTGTCATGTTTAATCATAGCCTCACCTCAAGTTTCGTGCCCACTGAGTAGCGCAGAGCTACAGTTATCCCAATCCACAAGGGGGGATCCACCTTGGATCCCGGAAACTACCGTCCCATCAGTCTGACAAGCCTTATCTGCAAGGCCATGGAGCGTATTATCATGGAACTTATAAACAAAGACATTGGCAACCTTCAAACACTGGACCCCACCCAGTTTGGGTTTGTGAAGGGCCAATCTTGTCTCCTGAACCTGATTGACTTCTTTGAATCAGTCTCCAGAGCCATGGACAAGGGTAAGGTGGTCCACACAGCCTATCTAGACCTTGCCAAGGCCTTTGACACCATCCCCCACTCTGGAATCATAGATAAACTTACTAAGTTGGGCATTAATCCCTATGTCACCCAATGGGTTGCTAAATGGCTTACTGATAGAACCCACACTGTAAAAGTAGCCGACTCCAAATCCAGCTCCAGACAAGTGACAAGTGGAGTACCTCAGGGTTCAGTCCAGGGGCCGCTCTTGTTTGGCATCTACTTCTCTGAAGTACAGATCAACACTAAGGGATTCTGGCTACAAAGTTTGCAGATGAATACATAGAATACAATGCCCCATTTGGTATGTACCTCTCAAGACATCTGCAACAACTGGAAAGGCCTCAGAAATGCCTCACTAAAAGAATCGCAGGCCTAAAGCAGATGCCCTACGCTGACCGCCTTAAAAAACTCCAGCTATACTCTGTCGCATATCATCTACTCAGAGGCGATCTCTGCTTAACATACAAGGCCATGTCAAACCCAGAGCTGTTGGACATGCTACACTTAAAGAAATCTCAATCCCTCAGAGCTACATGCTCCAGGGATCTAAACCTTGTCATCACAATAAACAAAACATGCTGGAGGGATAGGTTCCTGACCCAGAGACTCCCCAGACTCTGGAATAGATTGCCCATACATGTCAAGCAGAGTGCCTCTTTGGACCTCTTCAAGAGGAACCTTGACGATTGGATGGGAGAAAGGAAATTCACCCCAGGGATCACGTCGGTCGCCCTGCTAGACAGGGGTCCAGGAAAGTAAATAATGTGGGAAGAAATAGCCAGGGAATTGTTATGGCTAGGCTTGTATAGGCCCTAGGGCTGATAGCCTAGTACCAACCTATGAACCTATGAACCTATGAACAAACATCTCCCCTACCTCGACCCATGTTAAAACACAGTCCTAGATTGTTTTTTTGTCGTCGACATTACTATTTTTGAACTTCCGTGTTCGACTATAGTACAGTCTATGTAGTGCCGTTCGACATTTCAATAGTAAACCATATATATATATATATATATATATATATATGTGTGTGTGTGTTATATTTGTAAAAATTTAATTTGACTGTAAAATGTGTTCTATATGTGTAATGTTATGAAGACTCATGATCTATATACACATTGTAATGATTGTATATGAAACCATCTGTGGAGCTTTTCTCCCCGGGCCTCCACTGAAAATGGACATGTATCCAATTGGACTATCCCGGTCAACAAATGTAAAATAAAATAAAATAAATAAAAAAAATATATATAAAATATTTGTATGTGTGCCTTAGCTCATACATCCTCTCTCTCTCTCTCTCTCTCTATATATATATATATACATATATATATATATATATATATATATATATATATATATATATAGATATAGATATAGATATAGATATATATATTTATATGTATATATAAAACCGCCACTAAAATGACTGGCTACCTTATCCAACCAGGCTGATATATATTGGACCACCTTGAATGGTCTCAATTCCCCTTAGTACCACTGTGCAGTAAAATTCTCCTGAAGGACTTGGGCTAGATATCTTGTGCATGGATCCCTATATGGGAGAATGACGTTTGGTCTGCACTGTGTGTGTGTTCATGATTTAGAATATATAGCAGAAGTACCTACTATACTGCTATGCACAGGTGCAGTATTTTATGTCAGGGTGAATCACACACAGCAATATTTGATACTCACTAGGCCAATACCAATAAGTAATGTTCACAGTGAATATCCACAGTGTCCAGCTACATACCCATTCTTCCATTTTGTGTGTCTTGTTTTGAGATGATGTGCATCCATACACCTGGGATAATATGTGAACTTGTGATCTACTCTGAATACTGTGTAAATCCTGCCCCTAGTGTTTTATTCATTTTCAACTTAGTGTGTTACCAATATATATTTTGTCATATTGAATACATAGTAGTGATAAGTACCTAAGACTGAGGTTTTTTATTATACGTTTGAGTAATGTGACAACAAATGTAATCTAGTTTTGTTATAATCATTTGACTGAGAAGTAATTCCACTGCCTAATGTAAGTGTAGTATGTAATTTTGCGTACCTCCCAACTGTCCAGATTTTCACAGAATGTCCATATTTTTGCTTCATATTAAATCACTGGCAAATTATTGGAGATTGAATTCAGAAAACAATGCCAGACATTTGAGTTTCAGACCTCATACCCTTCCACAAATTCATGCTAATGCCAGAGGCACCAGAAGCTGTTGAAGACTGGGAGGCAGAGGTGATAGGGGCACTTAGTGATCTAAAAAGGACAATTTTTAATATTATTTATCACCACAACATAGGTTCACATGGGAGGACATTTTAAGATTAGCCAATTTCCCTTTTGGTGCTTGAATTAACATTTTCTGATTGGTCTTATCTATCCCACGGCTGATAATTGTATATTAGCCCTAGTGAGAATAACTGTGATCATACCATAGATAATTTGAGGGGACCCATATAAGGGATGCAGCATTTAGGAACTGCCTCTATCCCTTAGTGGCATGAGGGGCAATCCTGGAGTACATTTTCTATTACCCATCCTTAGATCAAAGTTACATTTGAATATGGACAGGGACGAGCTTTGTTTTACTTGAATGGATAGTCTGTTCTGGAACAGTGGTAGCCTCTATGATATATATCCAGCTCTCCACAATATTTAATTAGATACCTGGACTGAGTATTTCTGATGCCATTTGACTTGCTGATGTTCAGTATGTCCATCAGTATTCGGTCGGAGGATGCCTTGTATGCCAGACACAGGTCACCTCTAAGCACTCTGTAGGATAACGAGTACATTGATAAATCTCTGATTTGGTCCATGCAAGATCTATTGTTTAGGACTTGTATCCTTTTAGTAAGGTATCTCTGTGGGTGTTCCAATTGTTGCATGGGTCTGGATAGATAGCACATGCCAAAGTGGGCATTATACAAAATGACTGACCTAATGAGGGCTTTGTAAAGGGGGACAATGACATCTCTAGATGTAGTCACAATCAATTTGTTTATAAGCTGAGCAATATAGAAAGACTTTCTTATGACTCTGAGCACATACTGGTCAAAAGTTAGGTCACTGTACACACAAGTTCCCAAATGCCAAACAATCATTTCACTTCTCGGGGGGTATTGTCAGTTTGGCAGTTCCCTGAAGTAGATGACTTCCCAAAGGATATGATAATGTATTTTTTGGAGTTTAGTTTCAATTCATGATTCTGGCACCAGTTATTGTTTGGGACAAACCTTCCTGCATGACGATTAAGTCATTTGGGGATTCAATAACTGCTCCTAGCTTGCAGTCAGCTCAAACTTAGTCGGCCAAAGCCCTTTGGTATTTCCTTTTACTTTTGGATTGTATATGCCAAACAGAAAAAGTTTCAGCACCAAACCCCGGGGGGACTCCATTGGTGACTGGCTGCTTCCCCTATTTTGATCTCCTGCAACCTGTGAGGAAGTTGGCAATCCAGCTAGTGATGTAAGTCTTTGCTCCTAGATTATTCATCTTTTGTACTACACCTGAGCAGGGAATTGTGTCACAAGGATTGGCTAAGTCAAGGTAATGTGGTGTGAACTGTTTTACCTTCATCCATTGCTTTGGTGACAAGAGTAAAGCTTAAAATTTGCCCATGATTTTGAGCCTTTCTCCCATTTCTTGCCCTAAGAGGTTGAGCGATCAGAGCATATGTTTGACTGTCCCTGATTTTGTGTCATATTTTTGGTCTGTTCCTCATGTGTGATTTTCTGGCAAATTTATTAGGATTGCAAAACTTAAATAATGACAGACACTTGAGTTTCTGACTTCTGGACTTCATATCCTTGAGAAAATGCAGGTTAATGCATAAACTGTTATTCTAGCAACAAAGCATATAAGAACAATGTTGTTGTTGTTGTAACTGTGGTGGTGGTGCTGCGGTAGCGTTGTCGCCTCACAGTAAGACGTTGTCCTGTTCGATTTTCAGCTAAAACGTCTTCTATGTGGAGACATGCGTGAATGGGCGTACCTTCTTTGAAGGTTGTGCGTCAGGGCTGGCAACTCGGCACGTAAAAATCTACTGCCAATCATTAGCGGACCGGAGTTCCGCAATAAGAACAATGTTATATTTAAAATCTGTCCCTGATTCTGGACCTTTGATTTTTATCTTTACCTATTAAGGTTTTGTCTTTATAGATTGAACTATGAGGTTTTGAAGTTTAAATAAGAACTGTGAGCAAAAGCTGTTTACCACTTTCAAGCTCAACCTGTTGCAATGAGTTAAGGCAAGGAAGAAATTGTATTAACTTCTGAATAAACAGAATGTACCTGGGTGGGCTGATGCCACTTTAATTGAAGTCCATAATCCACAGAACTGCACTGACGCATTCAACAATATGATTATCATTAATTATTAAATAACAGTGAAAACCATAAACTATCAGAAGTTGGAATGAAACAACAAAGTGTCAGTTGTAAAAAATAACCCCTTTCTTTCCTTTGTTGTTAAACACAGAACGAAAGTGCTTATTTTTTTACAACTGACACTTCCTTGTTGCATTCCAACTTCTGATCTTTTATAGTAAATACCAGTGCAAAATACCAGAGCTATATCATGGTTAAATGGAGCCCTAGACAGGGTAATAGACTGGGCCCCCCACTGAGCAGACTCTCCTGCAGCAATCCCCTACCACTCAAGCAACAGCCCCCTCCCCAGCCACTCCAAAGTTCCATTACTTGGCTGTTTCTCCCCAAGTACCAGAAACACTGTTCAAATCTGTCGGCGTGCATACTGTTTTCTTATTTACTTCTACAATGATTACAGAAATTGAAATAAAATAGCACAAACACTGAGCCATTTGCTAAAC
The DNA here is from genome assembly GCF_019279795.1 of Protopterus annectens. Classification (NCBI taxonomy): domain Eukaryota; kingdom Metazoa; phylum Chordata; order Ceratodontiformes; family Protopteridae; genus Protopterus; species Protopterus annectens. Next base: position 967,316,318 of record NC_056727.1, on the reverse strand, counting down.
AAACAATACAGTCTACCAATGAAAACAGACTTAGCATGAGCAGTAAACTTCTCTGCCCTTGAAACTCACATTCATTGAAATGGCATGACAACCCACATTCATACTGCATTTGGCCAGTAGAGGACTAAGCTTACGTCTGGGCTGTTTTCAAACCATAGGCTCCTTACAAATTTTTAGGGCCATGCCCATATATACATGTATAATTACTTTGATTCACTTTTCTGATTGTAATAATTGGGTCTATATTAGGAAAGCGAAAAGACATTTACGTGAAAATGTGAACGACGAACTGTATAGTGCGAAGTGGGCTTAGATCGAAAGTCGAAAACCGAGAAAATGGAAATATCAAATTTCCATGGTTGGCCCGTCTGTGGATTAGCTGCATAAGGTAAGTGTTGGATAGGTACGGAGTTTAGGATAGGGTGCAGGTTAAGGTAAGTGTTAGATAAGTAATGTATGTTAGATGTAGTGTAGGGTTAGAGGTAGGGTTTTGTTAAATGTATGTATGTAGGTTATTTATTTTGCTTGTGTATATTTTCGTAGGGGAAGTGTGTGGTAGTTACAGACCTTAGGATTAGGGAGGAGGTAAGGAAAGTGCATAGATAGTTTTGTATGTGGGGTTTAGTAGTATTGGAGGTAGGGTTTTGTTAAATGTATGTATGTGGATTATTTGTTTTGGATGGGTGTATGTCTGTAGGGGACGTGTGCAGTAGTTACGGACCTTAAGGTTAGGGAGGGGTTAAGGATAGTGCATAGTTAGTTGTGTATGTGGGGTTTAGTGTAAGGTTAGAAGTAGGGTTTTGTGCTTTACTTTAGGTTAGAAGTAGGGTTTGGTTAGTCTATGTATGTGGTTTATTTATTTTATTTGGGTAGGTAGTATATAGCTAGTGGTGGGATTGGCCAACAATGACAGTTTGATTTTTTTTTTCCGCTGTTTAGTGCATTCGGGATTTTCACGGTTCACGGTATATGGGTTGGTGTTTTGGTATTCGTGCATAGGGTTTTTCACTTTTCTAATATAGACCCATATTAAATTATATTCCTTGTACCACTTGTTAGAATGTGTTTTAAATTTGCAGTTTTGAACAGACTTCTAGTAAGCAATGAAACAAAATGTATGAACCAATAATGGCAGAACTACCCATTTCAGAAAATTTCAACCCTAAAAGGCCACTCAAACTTCTTACAATCTACCAATATTAGTAAATATGCAAAATCTCTGCAGAAGTAAAAGTCATCTAAATAATTCCACAGTAAAGGGATCTGTAACAAATGAAGACGGTACTGCTAGCAAACAACTTTATATTTCATTGTTTTATCTACAAATAGTGCCTGTTGCCCTTGAAGAATAAATTGCCTATGTTACATTAAAAAATGCTAAGCTAGTAATATTGCAATAGGGAATCGATGGCAAACTGATAATAGGTTCATAGTTACTAGGTAACTCCTCCAAAGGAGGACATTCACAGGTCTGTAGCATCCACTCCCTTTAAAGTACAACACAGTACAGTATCAGCGATCCATCTGCATACTTTGGGAGTAGAACCCACAGGCTTTTGCATCAAAACCAAAGATACTACCTGCTGATCAAAGAAAACCAAACCACTGCACGATCATAAGAAACGGCACTTTAATATACTACAAAAACTTAAAATGACTAAGCGCTTTCACCTACATTTATTTTATTCATCATCAGAGTCTGACAAACATAGAAAAGCAAACAGTATTTATAGGAAGTATTTGCACACATAACTTCCTGCCCATTGCATTTCATTCACAAAAACAACACAATTAAAACAGTATATAATGTGAAAAAGTCCTAGCCCCATCAAGAGGTTAATGCCTAACACATCAATCTCTGTGGTCTAATATTAACCAAAAAACTAAATATAATAAAAAATGTTTTTTAAACAAAACACATATGTATAATCTGTCAGCCAGCAAAAATACGATAGTAAAAACTATAAAGTTCTAAAAAAATTATTATACCACAAAATTGATAGAAAATGAATGAATATTAATATTGACTGAGCTCTCATTTTACAATATTTGAATTTAAATATGTTTTGCCCTTCATTTTAAAATACTTGAAATTGAGATACTATCATTAATTCCCATTTTTTTCTTAGCATTAAGCCTCAGTTGCCATTCTGTTTCTTTTACATGTTGGTCCAAGTCAGGGTCTATCACTCTCACGTCAATAACAACTCTATCAACAATGAAAAATATAAACTTTTTAAAGTTTATACATTCTGTACTGTGTGTGTATAAAGCAGTACTCAATTTACCCTTTCTGATGTCTCTGTTGTGTTCTAATAACCTATCATGTAGCCGTCTAGCAGGCTTACCCACTTAGAATGCAGGGCATGAGACACACGTAGCTTTATAAACAACAAATTTCACGTTGCAATTGCAGCAACCTAGGCATTGCAAGCTTCTACCATATGTCTCATTTTCTACATAGGGTTTGTCATTGATAAATCTACAACTATACATGCACCACATTTGTACATTCTGGAGACATAACTGTTGACTCTATCTTTATCTTTTTCTAAAAATTCTTTGACGTTTCTTCCTCTACTATATACTATTTTGGGTTTAGTCCCTAATTTTCTTTTTAATTCATCATCAAACAACCCTTCCCAAATCTTACATATTTTCATCACCAACTGTGGAGTATCTTGGTTAAATTGCACTATCATAACATCCTTGTTAAAACTTTCATGTTGGTTGTTTATTCCATCACTTATACCTCCTTTCAAAATAGAACTAAATTTAATAGTATGGTTTTTGATCACTTCATTTCTTAATGACAATAACAGATGGGTTGGACATTAAACATTCCTATAAAGGTGAACATCTCTTCCATGAATTTCACATTCATTGCTGACTAGTCTCGAGAGTCTGACCATCTGTCCTTTTACTATGCTTCTATGCTGATGGGCACAGACACAGCAATAAGAAAACACTGGGGGGACAGACACACAGCAATAAGAAAACACTGGGGGCACTGATACATAGCAATAAGAAAACACTGAGGCGGGCACATACACACACACACACACACACACACACACACACACACACACACACACACACACACACACACACACACACACTCACTGCAATAAGAAAACACTGGGGGCAGCATATGTGAACAGAAAACTATCCTTAAAAACTGTGATGATTTCAGCAATAAAATGAATGGCAAAATGATCAGCAAAAAACACTCAGGACTCAGGCAACAACAAAACTCTCCTTACCTGGAAGCATGATTTGGCAGCAATGATGGCTCACACTTACCTCAATCAATGTAACAGTTAGTTTAAATTCTACTCACATGTAAGTGTGGACTGTGCTTAAATCCACGTGATGTGGACAGTGTTTAAATCTGCATTGGCATGTGATGCATGCAAGGATCCTCCTTAAAGAAGATGCTGCCACCATGGAGTTTTATTTTAAATTGTTGAAGCCTCATGGCCAGGGTACCCCCTGCCATGGGGATCTGATAATTGCCTATGTCGCTGTGCTGGATCAGTCTAACCATTAATGTTTAGTTTTTTCCCCAAGAGACAAGATGATCTTGCAGCTATAAAATTGGGGGGGGGTGTTCCCTACCCCTCGCCCTATGGTTCTTATGCCCTTGTTTAATGCCAAACCTGTTATTCCATCAGCTTTCTAAGTTTATAAGAGCAATATTTAAAAAGTGTACCTATTTTGAGGCCTATGTCCCCCCCCCCATTATTTACGGCTTTGTCCAGATTTCTTGCTCAAAGAGGTTGAGAGGTATTTTGTATAGAATAAAAATCTGCCTGCAGTGTGCTTATTGCACCTTCCCATTTTGACGTGGTTTTACCTATTCATGGGATTGGAATGCAAAGTAATTATTGCATTACTGAATCATGGCTGACATGTTTGCATCTGGGTTATGATGTTACAGTAAGGCATGAATATTTAATATTTTACTGGCTATGTGACAGGCAATGATTACAGCAAATATTGGGCCTTACTCTTTGGACAAGTTAGCAGTAGGAATCTTTGTATCAGAGTGCATTCAGATGATGGTATCTGAAGGCAGTAGGATACCTTAATTGTGATTTCCTGGGGGGCAGTGTTTGTGTCTAAAGCACCAGATGTAGGTGGTGACACCATGTGCATGGCTATATTTTTCTCTTCCACATTGATTCTGTATTACGTATAAGATATACTTAGGGTTGCCATCTTTTGACATATCCAAAGTGTGACAGACTGCATGGTCAAAATGACATCAAGAGGAATAGCCAAATATGATGCAGACAGGGGGTTTGGCCAATAAAGCCTGCACAGCTGGCCATGGAGACAAAACTCTGCCCATTGCTGAAGATACTTTGTGCACTTCATATTTTTAAAATACTAAAAGCATCACTAAGAAAATAACTAAGATTGGACTGAAAGGCACAGGGCTTGGTCTGAGGTGAATGAATTCCAGGGGGGCCAGGGACTATGATTCTTTTCTGAAATTGTGTGGTATGGAGCTTATCTGGGTACAGCAAGTAGTGATTATAACTCAAATAATCAGTGCTTACCTACAGTATACCCATAGGGCTAACTACCTTTTGTATTTTAATGGGTACCAGCAATGGGAGTCAAACCACATAGTGCTGGTTCGATTGCACATTCAAACACTGATTGGAGTTAAAGCCAATAGTCACTGCTTATCGTATATTAATTGGTGGTATATTAATTGGTGGTAACTAATGACAGTTAAAGTCCATTCATCATATATTACTTGGTAATCAGAAGCTGATTGTCATTAGTTGTTTATGCCTCCACAGGAGTTCTGGTGATCCAAAATGTATTTATGTATTTATTTATTGTCATTTGTTAACTAGGTTGGTCCAACTGAGCCAATGGCCCATTTTCAGTGGAGACCAGAGGAGAAACACTCCAAATACAATTACAATCATTCAAGTTAGAAATTACATCCCAATTATACAACAAAAAAATGTTAATTCAATTAGTTTTGTACATGTTTTTGAGTAAATGTGTATGTATGTGTATATATATATATATATATATATATATATATATATATATATATATATATATATATATATATATATACATATAGTGTCTATATTAGATCATTGAAACGGCAGAATTTCGAATGATCTAATATCGAACCCAATATTGCGAACAATGAAAACGGTGAAGCTGCACAAAACCAAAGTCTTTCCTAGGGAAAGAATTCAGTTGGCCGTTGTTGTGGCTTCGCTGTTTTCATTGATGTGGTGGAAAGTTACGGGTTGGGTTAAGGTAAGTGTGTGATTCTGCAGACGTTTGGGTTAGGGCACGGGTTGGGTGAGTTAGGGTTAGGGCGCAGGTCAGGTAAGTGTGCGATTGTGGCAGAATTTGGTGTTAGGGGCGGGATAAGTGAGTTAGGGTTAGGGCGTGGGTGAGGTGAGTGTGCGATAGTGAGAATTTGGGGTTAGGGGCGGGTTAAGTAAGTTAGGGTTAAGGCGCAGGTGAGGTGAGTGTGCAATAGTGAGAATTTGGGGTTGTGGCGGGTTAAGTGAGTTATGGTTAGGGCACGGTGAGTGTGCTATAGTGACGGACCTTAGGGTTAGGGTCTGGGTTAAGGTAAGTGGATAGATAGTAGTGTATGTGCAGTGTAGTGTAGGGTTAGATGTAACTTTTAAATGTATGTGTGTGGATTGCTGCTTTTTAGTGTGCTTGTGGTGTGTGTTTTCATTACTAGCCAGCAGAAAAGAACCACATAAGAAGGCGGTACCCATGCTATGAGGGGCAGTCTAAATTTTCACTGCAGGTTATACAGGCATAAGGGATTTTTTCAAGTACACTACAAGGTCTTACAGTAAAATGCTATCAATATAACCAGATGGGGAATGCACAGTCCAAATGTCTACAATGACAGACTAGGGAACAGCAATGACAACAAAAAAAGAAATAATAAATAACAATATAAAAAAATAAATCTATAAAAATAGAAAAAAAACAGACAAAGTAGATAATAAAGATATCAACACAGTAGTGATAGGTTGTCTTAAAACTAGGCAAAGCTAGAGTACAGCTGCTCCAAATTATCACAAGGGTCTGTACCCTGTCTTTTCATGGGAAAGAAACTGTTTCATCTGATATAATTATTTTCGAGCCTGCAGTTCAATCAGGTAGAAGAATTTTCTGCCCAGGCATTCCACTCCATTTAAGGCCATGATAGGGAAACCTTTTCGGGTACCCCTGGTTAGCATTCATTTGGACTGGGAAGAGAGGGAAGGAAAACAGTGGTAATGCTTGGTAATATCCCAGCAGATGTTATAATAAGCAATGATTTTTAAAACAATCCCCTACATACATGCGGTTATTTACAGCCAAACATAGAGATCAAAGTACTCAGTTATATCAAAGATTGCATTTTTTCATCTTATTTAATACTGTATACCTTAAATCACTAGTGCCTCTATGCAAAATAAATTTATTATAGGTTGGTTAACTCCAGTTAATCTTGGTAACAAATCTAAATAATCAATTGACTTTAATCCTGGTAAAGAGGAAACTGTAATATACTCTATATTTAATAATATTATTTGACTTGCAATCCATTTTACATGTAAATCCCCAATTACCAGTACAGAATAACATCCAATGCTATCTGTTACAGAAATAAAAAGACTTTTCACTGCTATTATTTATATCTGTATCTTCACTAATGAAACATTTCAAAGCACTTCTTTTAAGCTTTCTTATTTGGGAAATCTCGTCATCCATCATTCTGCCCACTAATGCAATACAAATATCATCAGAGCAGGGTTATATGACATACTACAACAGTTAAAGAAGAAGAGAGCTTTTTCTGCAAACTTTCTGTGTTGAAACCAGCATCCTCTTTACTAGAATGAATCAAACACTGATGTCTACTTGCATTAACTAAACTATGTTCACCTTCAGACTTACTTAGTACCTTTTTGAAATTAGGAGATTGAAAACCATGTAACTCTTCAAGCTATACCCTTCAACCAACAAATCATCACTCCAATTATCTTCTCTTTGATCAAACTTTCTTTTTCTCTACCCAATATCAGTTACACCAATGCCAACGTTTGTAGGAAAAGACTCAGAAAAACATTTCCTCAATAACTGAGATTGTACTATTATAGCAATAACCCACGCCTGGGTGTGGGTAATGCGGGATTTACCCACGGTTGGCGTGGTCGCCCGAGGGACCAAACAAAGACAACCGTGGGTAAATCCCGCATTACCCACACCCAGAAGTGGGTTATTGCTATTATACTATGACATTATTTAAGAAAAGAAACAATTACTTTTCTTAAATAATGGCATTGTATAATGCCTCTTTGCTGCCCTTCCGCAGCTGTCTGGCATCCGTGGCAGTTCTGATGTACTGCGCATGCCTACGCAGTACATCAGAGCTGTGACCAAAAGCAATGGAGAAAACAAGACCTCCATTGCTTTTTTTTCTGTTTTGCTATGCTAAATGGGTTTAACATAGCGAGAAAGCTTTAAAATAAGCAACGGAGATGTCCGTTGCTTATTTCAAAGCTGTCTCACTATGTTAAACCCATTTAACATAGCGAAACAGTAAAAAGCAATGGAGATCTTGCTTTCTCCGTTGCTTTTTTTTTAAAACCTGTCTCGCTATGTTAAATGGGTTTAACATAGCGAGACAGCTTTAAAATAAGCAACGGAGATCTCCATTGCTTATTTTAAAGCTGTCTCGCTATGTTAAACCCATTTAACATAGCGAGACAGGTTTAAAAAAAAGCACCGGAGAAAGCAAGATCTCTGTTGCTTTTTACACACTGTATCGCTATGTTAACATAGGGAGACAGCTTTAAAAAAAGCAACGGAGATCTCCGTTGCTTTTTTTAAACCTGTGTCGCTATGTTAAACTCTTTTAACATAGCGAGACAGTGTTTTAAAAAAAGACTTATACTAATGGAAAAAGTCCGGGCGATCGGACCTTTTTCCATTAGTATAAGTCGATTTACAACGTGCACGCTGGCCAATCAGCGTGCACGTTTTGGAATATTAATGGGGGGTCATGGTATAATATAATTTTCATCACACAGTTATCTGTATGTTTTCAAACATTAGAACAATCAGATTTGATAGTACAATAACTTTCTCCTCCCTTTATTACAGCATGTTCTAAGTCACCCTCATGTATCCCTGAAAGAGGAGGCATAACCAATGAGGAATCCACCAAAACTTTAGATCTGACAAAATCTTCTTTCCTAGAGTGTTCACATTTTTCCCTATTAATAGATAAAACTTCCTCATTTGAAAAAACACGATGAACTAAATGACATATCTTGTAATAAATTTGTCAGTGTAGAAGATTTACTAACATTCTTCTTTTTCTTCACTCGGTTACATTCCCTTCTTTCTTTTTCCTGTTTACTTGAGTTTTAACTGACTTAAAAAGGACGTTTTTCTCATCTTGTTGTCAGACTTTATCCTTAATTAACCGCTGAGTGATCAGCGTTACCCTCCTTGTTTCCATCCTTAATTTCTCTTTATTATTACTTTTTATATCTACATTTTCTGATGGCAAATTTTTAACAGATTTAGAAACAGACCTTAATTCTATTCCATCATTTCATGTACATTCAGTTTGAGAATCAAACAATTTACTATTTAAAATTAAACTTAAATATTTTAGTAAAGATTCTATTCATTATGTCATGGTCAACACAATATTGTGGTTTTAATTTACTAATCTTAAATGTTCCAAACGTTTACAATTAACACATTTTTGTTCTAAATCAGAATTTATTAGTGATACCCCACAAGTTTTACACTTACCCACATATTTCTGATTTATCAAATCTTCAAGAACATATGAATGAATTTAAATGACCCATACTAAACACTTATACTTTAATCTAACCTAACAAATAACTAAATTGCTATTAACCTATAACTTCTTAAATGCCACAACACTCAAGCACCACCAAACAGCAAAATATACTGTTTGCTTGAGAGCAGAACAGTTACAGTTCAGCACAAAACCCCATGTAGGAAGACCTGCCCCATTAAACAGCATGCAGTTTGGGTACTATAAAACTAAATACAATAACAAAATCAAAGTTTCTTCACATTTGTCCGTAAAAAGTCAGCTAGGAAGAGTTCACAGTACACCAAGCATCTCCAAACTGCATAACTGAGGGTCTGCTCAAGAGCAGACCAGTTATAGTTCTGCACACATCCCTAGATAGGAAGACACCCCTCCCCCCTTATTAAACAGCACACACGTTCAGTGCAGTAAAACTAAATAAAATAACAAAATCAAAGGTTCTTCACCTTTGTCCTTGTGTTAGGTGCTGGAGGGACTTGGTCATTCAGTTTCTATCAAACGGAGCTTATGCTTTATGTAAGAGGAGGTCTACAGCAATTTACTATCAAATGTTATTTATTTGACACAAGATTAATTTAAACTAAGTAATCTCAAACTCTCGAGGTTGCAGTCTAAAAACAGTGATTTACCTGAGGTTGAAAATACACAGAATGTTTTGCAGGAGTGCAAGAACCCCACAATCTCGAATGTAGAGGAAAGTGCCTAATTGCCATTCTTTAGCTAATCCTTCTCTAAAGTCACACAAACTTGGAGAATTTGGAGAAGAGGGAGAAGGTAAAAAACAAAAGTACATCTCACGTTCTCCCTCTTCTAGTCTACAATGCAGTCATAACCTAAATAAGAACCAATATAATAAACCTTTGAGAACATGAAACTTGCAAAATTCATGTGCTGGCATTCCAAGACTGACTGTTTATGGAAATGACACATAGGTATCTTGGTCTAATGATGTTTAAATGCTAAAGGAGGCTCAAAGAGTTTTTCTGGTGATTTGGTAAAGCCTGCTGAAGTAGTACGTATGTTGTACATTATATGAATCGAGCTCACTTAAACCTTCAGGGTGGCTCAAATAAAAAAAAAATCTTCCTTTAAATGTGTTACTGTTTATTACCATTTATGACAAATTTGAATGTACTAGTTGATGGCAGTTAGCTTGGAAGATTAAGGGTACAGGATTTTAATTGTTGCACCTCTATTTGCCTGCCATGACTTTGAGCAAGTCACCCAATCGGAGAGTGCTTGTAGACCTCTACTGAACAGAGATGCTTGTGTCCAATGGGTTTACCCAGTTAAGAAATGTATAAAATAAAAAAAGAAATACTGTTTCATGGAGCTACTGATATACTTTTGCATGATGGGAGATAAAGAAACTCGTTGCTTAGCAGCACTCTGTGAAATTCTCCTTAGATACTTTGTGTAGTTAAAATGGAACCTAGACAAGAAGTCATTACCAGACTGAATCTATTGTCAAGGGTCAGCAGTAGTGATGCAATTATGAGCTAAACAGTGCTGACAAGAGTGGTCCAAAGAATACCAAAATATAGTATTGGCTATGCCAAGATTGCTGGCATGAGATAAAAAGAAGATGAACAAAATGAAACTAGAGACTGCTTTGGGTTACCTGTAGTGTGTTCGACTTTATTTCCAAAAATATTACTTTGGACAAACAGCATTTTTTCTTCAAGTATTTAGGTTTTACCATTTTAAATTATATACAGTAGATATGCTGAAGTCTGCAAAAATGGGAGTGAATCGAACTTCAATAGTTGTCCACTTTCCCAGAAGGTATCACTGAATTTCAATGTCAAGTAGGTCTTTAGATAGGCAAAGAATCCAGCTGCCTTTAACTTTCCTGCCTGAGTCTCTGAAGAGTCCATTCTATAATCTAAGCTGCACTGTATTTACTGTAGGTTCAAGCATACTTTGCTGAGATCACTATAAAGTGTGATCTTGGATTAGACATTAAGAGAAAGCTAATAAAAATATATATTACCTTGGGGGAAAGAGGGATCTCCACTGTATTTTTGATGGACTACCTTGTTAGAACCAGGCAGTTCATACAGCTAAGTACTGAATTAAAAATATTTACTTGGGCTTGACCTAAAGGTGTAGAGGTTTTAGTCCTGACTGCATCAAGGAATTCAGTAACAGATGCAGGCATCTTGATGGCTAGTGAGGATATTGAAAGACTGATGGATGGTGGTCAGGCTCCCTTCTGAGGTTAGGGGTCAGGGTACATTACTGTGCTAGTGACACTAGTGAAGCCTATACTCAGCTAATGAGCCTAGTGAAGCCTGGGTGAAGCTGTAGAATGCTGAGAAAGGAAGGGGTTAGACAGCAAAATGAGTTGCAATAACATATATGCTTCCCTTGGAAATGGCAGTGGGAGCTTTATCTCACTCTGGACCCATACTGATTGTGGCCTTCTGGCACTGCAATAGGTCCATCTTCACCTCAGGAATCACTCTCACTACTGAGCCTACCCAAAACACATTCTATTGGCCAGAAAAGCCCACATTTCCAAAAGAAGTCCCTGCTTTTGATAGAGCATACTGAATTTCTGGCCTGTTGTGTATACATTAGATAGGGGTATAGCACAGAGGTTTATGGGCATTGGAAGGATAGCACTGAGTGGCCATGGCCAGAAGCATGAGATTAATTCACTCCTACTAGCAAGTAATAAAGCGTAATGAGCTAAAAGATTTTTCTTCATTAGTAACCATCTAGTCAATGTAGGGAACACCCTCTATGAGATGAGATTTCCTATGCAGTCTGATTCGAAACAGAAGCAAGCAATTGCAATTATAATCAAGACTGACAATGCTAATATATAAAAATATTTTTGGTAATGAACTCCTCAAGGTTAACAAGTAAACTGCCAAGGGAGAAGGTAATATAGACCAAGATACTACGGCTTTGTGGAATTATATGATCTAGGTCATCATAATGTATAACATACGTACTACTGCAACAGCTTGGCCTCTGGGACTGCATGTCTTTGTCCAGTGATACAACTTTGGCTTGAGACATTTCTTAATTAGAATGCAACCTCCTCTCCAAGGGGAGGGTCAGGATGATTACATCTATATCTAAGGATGTTATACAGCTGAAGGTTCAAAGGCAATATAGGTATCCCACTTCTCAGAGAATATTCAAAAATTCATACAAAATTTAGGTAATGTCTCTATGCATAGTTCAAGGACATATGTAGTATTACAGATGCTTCATAAGTATGGTTATTCAGTGCAGATACTATGGGCTATGGCTTTCTGAACAGCTTTGTAATTTGATTAGATGGGTATTATTGTTGTTAATAATAAAGTGAAATATCAGTAATGTGGCTTCTTTTTTTTTGTCTTCTAACCATACCCAAGAATAGCAATGGACAGGATTCTGAAATGAAGGCTTTCTTTACAACAGAACAGTGTGGAAATGATTTCCCATCAATCATAGGGGTTATCATCATTAATGAATGTATATTTACAGTTTACAAAGCTGAAACCAGTTCGTCAGGTAAATAAATGGACTTGCATGGCTGCATAGTTAGCTATAAGTACAGGCACAACAAAACTAATAAGTAATAAAACAGAATGTCTAACGTCTCCATGCAAAATCTAAAGGAAATGCTACTCAATGCTAGAAGTCTAAACCTCAAAATGCACTCTTTCGAGGCACTCCTAAAAATGGAGAACATCAATAGCTGTGCTGTAACTGAGACCTGGTTCAAGGCTCCAGACAGCACGACTGCAATACCAGGCTATAACTCTTACCACACTTTTCGGCCACCAAACCAAGACCGAAACACTAAAGGTGGAGGAATGTCCATATTCACCAAGGATATTCACACCTCCAGGCTAGTTGCCCAACACGATGCGTCTGAAATTCTCCAGGTGCAACTAACACTAGGTAAGACTGCAATCCCAATTGTAGCTTGCTACAGATCCCCCACCATGCCCCAAGATTCTCACTACACCTTTCTAAACATACTGCAAAATATTAAGATACAACCAAATGCCCTAATACTGGGTGATTTTAACTACCCTGCCATTAACTGGGAAAACTACTCGTGTACCAGCACCTTTGACCTACGGTTCTTGAAATTCATAAATTCCAATGCCCTGGATCAACTAATCCTTAGTCCCACCTGGGGCTCCAATAACCTAGACCTGGTCATTACCAACATGGTAAATTGATGCTCCACACCTATGACCACCCCCTCGTTGGCCAGGTCTGACCATAAGCTAATCACCCTTGACATCCACATCCCACCCCCACCCCCCACTAAGAAAACCTCCGTAAAAAACATCTCCAAAGCCAACATCATGCTACTCAAGTCAGAAGTGACAAACTTCATGACACCCATACAGACGGGAACTGAAAGTTCAACTGCTAAATCCTACACTAAGGCACTGTACGAGCACATCCACTCCTGCATGAATTGTGCCATCCCCAATAGAACCAAGACACTATCCTCCAAAAAAAAGGAAGCCAATCTGGGGGTCCCCTGCCATAAGCAAACTTTACAACAAAAAGGAAGAAACTGTTGCAGAAAAGAGGAAAATCCCAGGATGCAAAAAACTCCCTTACCAGCCACAGTAAGAAGCTGAGATCCCTCATAAAATCCTCCAAAGCTAGTTACGAAAATAAAATTGCCAAAGATTCCAAAGACAACCACAAGGCATTCTATAGCTATGTCAAGAATCTAAATGGCAATGCTCAGATCTGCTCTGAGCTACAACAGAATGGCATTAAATATACTGATCCCAAGAATATTGCCAATATTCTGGCAGATCGATTCAGTGCAAACTTCACCCCCCTGTCACCCCCTAAAGGGCCCATCTCAATACCAAAAGATTGCCAAATTCCGGTAATAACAGCCACACAGGTAAGAAAACACACTCTCCAAAGCTAAGAATACAGCATCCATGGGACCAGATGACATCCCAGGCTGTGTACTACATGAACTACAAAATGAACTGGCACCTCACCTAAGTGTCATGTTTAATCATAGCCTCACCTCAGGCTTCATGCCCACTGAGTGGCGCACAGCTACAGTTATCCCACTCCACAAGGGGGGATCTACCTTGGATCCCGGGAACTACCACCCCATCAGTCTGACGAGCCTGATCTGCAAGGCCATGGAACATATTATCATGGAACTTATAAACAAAGACATTCACAACCTTCAAACACTGTACCCCACGCAGTTTGGGGTCGTGAAGGGCTGATCTTGCCTCCTGAACCAGACTGACGTCTTCAAATCAGTCTCCAAAGCCGTGGACAAGGGTAAGATGGTCCACACAGCCTATCTGGACCTCGCCAAGGCCTTCGACACCATCCCCCACTCTGGAAACATAGATAAACTTACTAAGCTGACCATTAATCCCTACGTCACTTGATGGGTTGCCAACTGGCTTACTGACAGAACCCACAGTGTAAAAGTAGCCAACTCAAAATCCAGCTCCAGAAAAGTGATAAGTGGAGTACCTTAGGGTTCAGTCCTGGGACTGCTCTTGTTTGGCATCTACTTCTCTGAAGTACAGGCCAACACTAAAGGACTCTGGCTAACAAAGTTCACAGATGACTGCAAACTGGGAGCCAACATTGAATTCCCAAATGATGTGGATATTCTACAAAAGGGCCTTACAGAAACATATGCTTGGTACCAGAGCCATGGCCTCAAGCTCAGTGCCAAGAAATGTATAGTTATCCCCTTTGGGAAAAAACATGTACCCATGAATTACCACATAGCTGGCAGTCACTAAACACTGAAAGTGTGATAAGAGACTTAGGGACACAGGTGGACAGTGGTCTCACCTTCAATAACCACATCGCCACAACAGTCAGGAAATCCTTCTATGTGGCACACCTCATCACGAAGGGCTTTTCATCCAGAAAAAAGGAGGTCATTGTCCCACTGTACTCATCCCTCATTAGACCCGTTATAGTACTCATCCCTCATTAGACCCGTTATAGAATACAATGCCCTGTTTGGTATATACCTCTCAAGACATCTGCAACAACTGGAAAGGCCACAGAAATACCTCACTAAAAGAATCACAGGCCTAAAGCAGATGCCCTATGCTGACCGTCGAAAACAACTCCACCTATACTCTGTCACATATCGTCTACTCAGAGGCGATCTCTGCTTAACATACAAGGCCATGTCAAACCCAGAGCTGTTGGACATGCTACACTTAAAGAAATCACAATCCCTCAGAGACTCATGCTCCAGGGATCTAAATCTTGTCATCAGAATGAACAAAACATGCTAGAGGGATAGTTTCCTGACCCAGAGCCTCCCCAGACTCTGGAACAGACTGGCAATACATGTCAAGCAGAGCGCCTCTTTATCCTGCTTCAAAAGGAACCTTGATGATTGGATCGGAGATAGGAAATTCACCCCGGGGATCACGTCAGTTGCCCTGCTAGACGGGTCCAAGGAAGTAAATACTGTGGGAAGAAATAGCCAGATAATTGTTATGGCTAGGCTTGTAAAGCCATAGGGCCGATAGCCTAGTACCAATCAGATGAGGAGACAGTGAGTAGGAAGAGATTTAGGGCAAATGGCAATATAGAGGGCTGGTAAATGACCCCCATATGAGAAAGAATTATGCTGTACTTCTCCCCCAAATGAATGAAAATCCCAAGTATAGGAAAAATATATCTTTATTGTCAGAAGGTGGGAGCATGGGAGCAGTGGAATATTGAGACATCCAAAAGTAAGAAATGCCAAGTTTCAAATGTCAGTTTATTGCAGTTAAATAAAGCTTTAGGTTTTTAGCCTTAGTAATTTCAAACAAATGCAAAGATAAAGATTTAAAAAGTGAATATAAATTTTACTAACCCAATGGAAAACAACTGAAAAACAAGACTGCTGCTTCATTTTTTATAATTTAATGCCAGAATGGCATTATGAGGACTAAAATTCCTTGTTTATATCAGTCCTAACCTGTCCACACTGTATCAGTCATCAAAGGTGTGTGTGTGCTTATCAGTCCTAACCTGTCCACACTGTATCAGTCATCAAAGGTGTGTGTGTGTGTGTGTGTGTGTGTGTGTGTGTGTGTGTGTGTGTGTGTGTGTGTGTGTGTGTGTGTGTGTGTGTGCAGCCATATGCATTTCATCATCATATAAATCAACAAAAAACACAATGCTGTTTTTCCTGCTCAGCCTTATATTAAAAATGTGGTTGCTTAACCATTCTGGATTATTGCAGCTTACAATACACTTGCCCAATATATTTAATACACTGCAGAGTCACAGTTTTTAAAATATCATTCAGAAGGTCATTTTAAAAAAAGAACTGAAAAAGCAAAAACTGAGAAGTTTGCCACATCTGGAGTGAAACTGGTAACATACGTAGCCTCCCTTCTTTTATTCACTAATCCTGAAGTATTACTAGCATGTCACAACACAGAGCCTTATTACTTACAGCTGTGTTTATCTCGATTCACAACAGTAGGAGCAGGCACAAGCTCAGGAAACTCCGTCCCAATTAACTAATTAGTGAAGAGCCTGCCAAGCTACTGTCTGATTATGCAGCGATCATTAACTAATTATTGCTGGTGAAAGCAAAACATTTGGGTGTTTCTGCGAAAGAGTAGAATGTAAGAAGCCACTTTGAATGTGGCAAAAGCCAGAAATGCACTGTACACAGCATAGGTTTTAGTAAGCAAAACCCATTCAAACCCAAGAAAGGCAGTTTTGTCTCCATCACCTGCTTACAGTTACTTGTGCTCAGTGTCAAAGTACACTGGCCTAAAGTCAGAGACCTGTGGAAGGGCTTGCTTGCTGAGAGTCCCTACACTGCTTGGACTTACTTTACAGGCAATGTATCTGAATAACTGAATAATGCAGTAGCAGCAGAAATGAAAGCCAGCGATTCTCACTCTAGGAAAAGTACTTTTGCCACATAAAGGAGACAGCATCCTAAAAATAAAATCAGGTGTATAAATTCACTGTAGTTATTTTTAAAAACTGACAAGGTGTATTCTTATTCTTTTGTTTGTTCAGGACTCCTGCAGCTTTCTGATGGATTAACGTTGTCAGCATACTAACTCCCTACATATTCTTTGATGACCTAGTATCGTCCAAGCTGATACCTCTGCTTTGATCTCAGATTGTAATCAGATTTCTTTGAATATATGCAATAATCTTTATCTTTGCTCACAGGTATGGGAACCAAGTTGTATATTATGTATTAATAGCTCTTATAAATGCAGTTGCACATCATAATTTATTTTCTACAGCATGGCTGTTAACAGTTATGTGTATTAGTCAATGCTACCCTATTGACGCAAAGCTACTGAAGTGCCCACGGGGCACAGCAATGCTGTGGTAATCAAGGCTGTCCCTCCCTGCATGTTTTTTAGCAGCCCTCAGGGGCAAAATGAAATCATCAGCGGCACTGAATGTATATGGCTGTCAGCTTAGGATGGTGTCTAAGCATGGCATGCTGGGAACATGCTTGCATTCTCCATGTACTTATGTATTATTCATAATCCATTATTCCACCCCCAGACTGTTTGTGAACTATATTTCCACATGATCATCACCTGGATGTTGTTAACACTTAACATTTAATTGGGTTTCCTGACTTTGTTTACTTTTTGGTGCTCAGAAATTAGATTTCCATTGCAAGGATGTATGCTGTGCACAAGATTCTAACAGTGAACAGAATGGGATTGTCAGGCTATGCCATGTTGTTTCCTAGTACTGTACAGTGCTGACACAAACATTTTCATATATAATAAAATTCATAAAACAATCTAAGTACACTCCATGACATAATACTACAGTGCTGCTATGGCATTTACAGAAAGAAGAAAGACATTTTTGTGCAAGGACTTCAAGAAGAGGTAGGGACAGCATTTTGTAGTGGCCAAAGGTGAGAGCAGGTTGAAATGTTACATTTTAGCAAGAAATGGTACTTGTTAGTTCTCACTGATAATGGTAAAGCAGCACTGAGAAAGGAGGAAAGGGCAGCCCTTCAGGGTAGGAGCAACTACACAAAAACATAGCAGTTTGTGTAAGCTCTGTGTGAGGACAAAGCTGGCTTAGCAGACTAGCTCTACATAGTACACAAGCAGGGACTACAGCAGGAATAAACACGTGGGGATTAAATAGCACCCAATGCAATTAGTATGCTGCAGTTAGCTAGAGTTGTACAGCTTGACACAAGTTAGGGCACGAGAAAGGTAAGCAGAGAAGATCCACTGATTTGCACACATTGAAAGAAGTTAGATGGGTGGAGTAAAGAGTGGTAGCAGGATTTCAAACCAATAGGGGCAATTATAGAACACAAGAACCATTCACAGTGCCTGTACAAGTAAAAAAGAAGATAAGAAATGCATGCTGAGATGGGCAATGGAGAAGATGGGTGAAGGAAGAAAGATGAGCAAGAAGTGCATGCTGTGATGCAGCAGAACAGCTTAGAGGCCTTTGCAAGAAGGTCCTTAGCATACCGAAAGTTGGGCCACCTAGAAAGCGAGCAGAAAATTAAGAAATTTGATGGAGAGACTAAAAAGAGGGGCACTGGGTACTGACATGGAACTAAAGAGGCAAATGGGGCCATGCAGGAAGGAGAGGGAGGCAAGAAGAACAGTGGGGAGAGAAATAGGAGAGTTGGAATGCTGATCGAAGGTGGAGATAAGAGTCAATGTCATGCCATAAGTAGAAACAGTGAAATGGTGCCTAAGAAAGGAATGTGGAAACTATCCAATGGCAGTAGAAGTATAGCGGACAGAGTAAAATAAAAGGGATGGGTAAAGGTAGGAATTCAGGAAACAAGGAGGGAGAAGTATCAAGAGTAAGATCTCAGGTCAGAAATGCAGGAATCAAGAAAAAGAGCAGAATGAAGAATAAAGAAAAGAGGAAGACAGGGAAGAATAAAGAAAAAAAAGAAGAAAATAGGAAGGGGTCATCAAGAAGCATCTGTAATGCAGAAGGAAGCAGAAGAATAAGGTATATGACTGTAGACTCAGTCCTAGTACTGGGGAGCAATGTTAACCAGGATCAAATGGGGCACCGGGAGTGATGGTAGCACCTTGATGCTGATAGAAGGAATTCCTTTTGATGCTACTAGCCTAAGCTAGATAGTGATCTCAGCATCCATAAGGTCGCACCCTTAAATTGTACTTCACAGGCAAGTAATGATTTATCAGAAAGACCCATGGATGTAGCAGCATGGAGCATCAAAGAATTAGCACAGAGACTGGAGCATTTGGGGACATGGTAGCCTTCTTAGAAGTATTGTCAGTATTACGAAGTAGCAGTGCTAGGAAAGAGAGAATATAGCAATATATCTGCTGTCTCAGATACTGATGGAAGGACCTAGAGCAGTAGGTGGTGAGAAATTGGGGAACATGTGGAAAGAGGACACCTACAAATCACTGACAGACTACTGTCAACTATGATCATGATGCTGAAAGAAAGATTAGAAAAGTATACTAAAGTACCATCACATTTTAGATTCAGGGAAGGAGGCAGATATCCAGGAGCTAACCATAAACTCATCTTTATGTCTAAAGATGAAAGCAATAAAACAGAATTTTTTTAATTACACCAGAGTGGGAGGTTGGCATAATGGTTGAGGTGTTTACCTTACAATACAAGGTGGAGGGTTTGATTCTCACATGGGGTAACTGGCTAGGCTTAAAATGGCCCACAAGGGCAGTTAGCCTAGTACTAATCTATGAACCTATATTGAAAGGGAAACATTGTAAATGCAACACATTGTCAATAAACAGTGACATGATTACCAAACTGTAAAATGTGATTAGTGTGCTAGCAGGAATATGTTTGCAAACTTTTGCAATTAGCATAGGCATATGTCAGAGTGCAACAGTGTCAAGGGGAGGACATGGCTTATACAACTACAAATATGATAACTAATACAAGTAGAATTTAAAGATAGTCATATTTCATTGAACTAGAAAATATACATGGTGGATTCCTGTAGAAACCCCAAGAAAAGTTTCATAATCTCTAATCTTTATCTTAAACAAAATGTCAGAATGTGCCCTTGTTTCCAAGTATATGGCAACAGGCTGTATAGGTACTAATTCTCAAGGTTGGGTCACATCAGACAAAATCAGGTTTAGATCCATCAGCCTGACTAGTGCTATATGTAAAATCATGGAGAGGCTCGCAATAAAGTTCATCCAAAATGGGGAGGCATAGAGAAGGGTGATGAGTAGGTGAGTTTGGGTGATAGTAGACCTAGTTGAAGCTGTGAGAAAGGGTTTAAGTCTATAAAGGGAATCAAGTTTTCTATTAACTGATTTAATAGTTAGATTAATATGTGTGTCAAAGTTAAGATTATTATCAATTGTTACACCTAGAAGTTTGGTGGTTATGCCGGGAGCTATTGTAGTACCATTGTTGGTTGTGACTGTAAAGTTAATAGTGGGGGACTTTAGGGTGGGAGTGAACAATAATAGTTTTGTTTTTTTGGGATTAAGGAGGAGACAGCATTGATGGAACAATTTTTCAACTAAGTTAAATACTGTTTGGGTCTTGGTTTGAAGCTCTGCAGGTGAGGAGGCGCTACATATTAATGTTGAGTCGTCAGCATATTGAATGCAGGTGGCCTGTGGAATGGATGTTTTCCAATCATTAATGAAAATGGTAAATAGGAGAGGTCCCAGAATGGAGCCTTGTGGGACACCAAGAGAGAGATAGGGAGCTGAGAGGATAGTTTATTGTCCCAGAGGACCGCTTCCTGTCTATTTCCTAAGTAGGACTTAAACCACTTGACTGTTTGGGTGTCAAATGAGAAAGATTTAAGTGTATCCGGCAATAGTTGATGATTCACCATGTCAAATGCCTTTGAGAGGTCAATAAAGAGGGCTGAGGACAGTAAGCTGTTGTTACGGTTTTTATTAATGCAGTCTGAAAAGGATAGGAGTGCTGTTGTTGTACTATGGAATGGCCTAAAGCCATGCTGGCAGTCCACTAGTAGGTGGTTTTGGAGGAGATAATCAAGTATTTGATGATGAACACATTTCTTCATAATTTGTGCTAGTGGGGAAAGTAGGGCTATGGGGCGGAAGTTAGAGAGTTCATTTGAGTTACCTCCCTTATGGAGAGGTATAATGTGTGAGACTTTCCATAGATATGGGATGGAACATTCTGTAATGGTTCTGTTTATTGATATTGCAAGTGGGCCAGCTGCTATTTGCAGGTATTCAGCTGGAAAGAGGTCAGCTGATGGAGTACATGGTTTAGGTTTGAGGAGTAGATTGCATATGAAGGATGTTGGGACAGGCTGGAGGTGGAGTGTGTGGGGTAAATTTATTGGAAGAGGTGACTCAGTATTGGTAACAGGTCATACGGGGAGGGGTAATGTATTAGCTAAAGACTGGACCATTTCAGAGAAAAATTGTTAAAAATATCAACAATCTGGCTGGGAGAGTTTTGAGTCAAATTAGAGGGGGTAGGTGTTTTGGAGTGTCCAGGGTGGAGCAATTTATTTATTCCTGACCAGACGTTTTGTGGGTTTTGATTTTGGGTCTGTTGGAATTTGAGTTAATAGTTTATTTTATCAAGGAATGTTGATTTTTGTGGCATTTCTAAGCTGTCTAAAATTTAGGTGATCAGCAGAGTTTTTAGTTTTTCTCCATTTGGACCAGGTTTGATTTCTCAGTCTCATTTTTTGTCTAGTCTCATTTGTGAGCCAAGGAGCAGGTTTGTTCCTAATTCTAACAGTGTGAAAGGGAGCATGGTGTTCCAGAATTTGTAAGAATTTATTGTTAAAGTATGAGACTGCTTCATCAAGAGGTAGGGATTTTAGGAGTGACCAATTGCAAGCTTTAAGCTCAGCTTGAAAGTTAACTGGATTTAGATTTTTCTTGTTTCGTGTAGTTCTAAAGTTAATTTGGTTGGGAATTGAGGTCTTTTGTCTGGATATAAAGGTCAGGGAATGGTCACTAATATCATCAGGGAGTAAGCCTGTTTTGTATAATTGGGGACTACTGTTAACTAGTATCCAGTCTAAGGTGGTTTGTTTGTTGATAGGTTTATGGGCTCTGGTAGAGTAGCTGATGGTTTGATGAAAGCCATAAAGACTGATGTGAGTAGTTTGATTTCAGATGTACAACATTTCCAGTCAATATTAAAATCCCCAAGGAGTATGGTTTCTTGTGGAAAGGATGTGGAGAGCCAACTAAGGGTGTTTTCAAGAGTATTTATGTTATTACCTGGGGAGATGTACGAGCAAATAATGTATATGGATTTGTTTGCATTAACATGGAGCTTGGATATTAAGATCTCGGCATTACTAGGTGAGGATGGTTGAGTATCTAGTGAGGTGACCTGTAATTCAGATTTGAACAATATTGCCACCCCCACCACCCTTTTTATTTAGACGGTCTAGTCTCAGGATGTTGTAGCCAGGTGGGAGAATATCATTGTCTTTAGTAACTGGTTTGAGCCAGGTTTCTGTTATACATAGAATGTCGAAGGAATGTAAATCTAGCAGGGTGTGCAGCTCGGTGATTTTATTATTTATGCTGCATATATTATGGTGAGCTATGAGAAGGGAGTTTGTGCTTTTAGGGGTATGTAAGGTGGAGAGGTAGTAAGATTTGGAATTATAAGTGGAAATGCTGGGACCTGAGTTTGGATGAATGTCACCATGTAGTAATAGGTACTGCTGGGGATTCTGTGAAATTTTCCTGAATTACATAAGATGGGGTCAGTTTTCCTGGTTTGGAAATGCTTAATATGGGTTAGTCTATGGAACTGTGGTCGCAGGTAGGATGATGAGGATGTTATGTTATTATAAGTTTGTAAGGCTAGAGAAAAGACAGGGGTCGTTTGTTTTAAGGGGTGGTGAAATTTAGTAAGGATTAGGTATTCAGAGCAGGAGAGGCTGTGGGATAGAAGAAGAGTGGTAAGGACTCTGGACATGAGGAGTAAGTTAAGATATCTTTGTAAGACAGTGATAGCCATAGTAGGAGGTTAGGTATGGGTAAAAAGATGGAGCATAGTGATTCAAGAAGGACAAGATAAGGGTGTGTCTATCAAAAGAGAAGGATAGGTAATTTGGGAATTTGGGTAAATTGGTATTAATTAGATAAGTATGTAATGAGATCAAGTGAGCTATTGGTTGATGAGGGGTAGAGGTGTGGCTAAGGAAGTATAAGGTTAGGTGCTCTAGGGGTGGGTGAGATTTGGGGGTAGGGTAAGGGAACAGAGTGAGCAAGAGCAATAAGGTAGGTACAGCAGAAAAAAGTATCAGCTGTCTTTAAAGTTATGGCTAGATAAAGTAGAAATGAGAGTGAAATAGGGGGGGAAAGAGTGTTATCTTATCTAAAATATAAGTATTAGTTATTGTGGTAAGAGTGAAGTTTCCTAAGAGTTTATCGGGGGAAAGGATTTATAGATAGTCACTGTAAAATAGGTTTAAGACCTTTGGGAATTGAAGGTTAAAAACTAAATTGGTAGATTACTGCCACCTAGTGGACAGCAGGGAAATAGCAACTAGGAGAGGTAAGTAAGAGGGTTCTTCCAGTCAAAATAAAAATAGGCTTAGGGAAAAAAAACTGGAAGAGGATAGTGGCTAGGAGTCTGCAGCAGGCTGCTGAATCTCACATGGAGGGATCCACAAGCACTCTAGACATTCAGATAAAATAGGTATTAACAACATACATTTAGATTTACTTTAGGCTATAAGCTTTTTTTGTGAAGCCTGGTAAGCAGTCAGCTTCAGGGGTGTCTTCAGGTTAGCAGGTGGTTTTCCTTTTAGTTTTTGAGGCAGGAAGGGAATGCCCGGAACACTTTACTGTAAGAAAGGAAGAGAGAACACCAGGTTAGAAAGCTTTAGCTATGAAGAGTGAGAGGAAGAGGGGGGAAGTTGGGGTGAAAGACCATATAAGTAGTGGAAATGAAAGTTATAGTGAGAGTACAGAGGTGGGAGATAGGTAGAGGGAGGGAGTATAAGAGGTGAGAAATTAGCAGAGAGAGGGAGAAATAATGGGTAGGAGACAAAGGTAATAAAAGTGAGCAGTAATAGGAGGTCAAGTGAACAAAGTAAAGGTTGGCAGTGAAACTTCATACAGTAGTCACTAACACTCTACAACAGAGGTTTGCAATAAAACCTTATCTCTTAGCCATAAACACTCTAATATGTTAACCATTGATATCTTACACACTACACTCTACAGCAAAGGTTGGCAGTAAAACCTTATATCTTAACCATTAACACTCTACAGTCCAAATACTTGTCCTTTACACCTTCTGTAGTCGAAGGGAGAGCTAGGAATATCAAGGGTCAACAGTAAGGCTGGGTTTAAACAACAGGAAAAACAGAGGTACAATACGTACACAATAACATAGGAGAGAAAGTACAATCACAAGACATCTGCAACAGCTGGAAAGGCCACAGAAATACCTCACTAAAAGAATCACAGGCCTAAAGCAGATGTCATATGCTGACCATCTAAAAAAACTCCAGCTACACTCTGTGGCATATCGTCTACTCAGAGGCGATCTCTGCATAACACACAAGGCCATGTCAAACCCTGAGCTGTTGGTCATGCTCCACTTAAAGAAATCCCAATCCCTCAGAGCCACACACTCCAGGGATCTAAACCTTGTCATCACAATGAACAAAACATGCTGGAGGGATAGGTTCCTGACCCAGAGACTCCCCATACTCTGGAATAGACTGCCCATACATGTCAAGCAGAGCGCCTCATTGGCCCTCTTCAAAAGGAACCTTGATGATTGGATGGGAGATAGGAAATTCACCCCGGAGATCATGTCAGTCACCTTGCTAGACAGGGGCCCAAAGAAGTAAATATTGTGGGAAGAAATATCCAGGGAATTGGGAATTGTTATGGCTAGGCTTGTATAGTCCCTAGGGCCAATAGCCTAGTACCAACCTATGAACCTATGAACCTATAAGTAAAAGCAGTAGCAGTTAACATAGATGTATCTAATATTCAACATAGGACACAGTTAATACATAGCTGTAGCAGACATTCAGCATAAGACATACACTAAAATCCCAGGGGAAATAACCAACACTCCATTAAATATCTTAGACATAGAGAGTGTATTATTTAAATGGTAGCAATGATGGGCTATCAAAGTGAGCAGGTACCGAAGGCTTACTTGCTGCCTACAGTAATAATTGGAAGCCTGTATTAATCACTTAAATGAACATGCAGCATTTTAAGCAAGCCAGAGAGACGTAATATAGCGTTGCATGTACTATCACCTCAGTATTTCAGTTTACATGTCTGTCTTCCATTCACATTAAAAACAAACCCATACAGCATAAATGTAGCCATCATAAGTAATTAAAGCCCATTTACCCATAGCTAACCAGTCATGGACTAAAAACCTAATAATCCTTGCTTTGAAAAGTTCATTCCCTTAAATTGGGCACCCCCAAATGTAAAATGGTTATCCTAAATACTAAACAGCTAAGGGAGAATAAAGAGTAATAAACTCACGCTAAAATGCCTAGAGTTTGGCACCTATTACAATTTAAACATTAACGGCAAAGGTAAAACCTATTATGTTGTGCTGCCCACTAAGCCAAACTGCAACTCAATTCCACGCTAGCCCCATGGGTTAGGGAAACAAAAATCTAAGCTAACAGGCTATGCGTTTGGAGCCTAAACATGTCTGGAGGAGACCGGCAGAAAAAGTAGCCTTACTTTGTTGCAGGCACAAATTTAATTTAGTAGGATAGACACAAGCCACGTGTCCCAGAAATACATGCTACAATTCCTCTGTTTGAGATGTGGTTGCAGACATAACCTAGATATCTCTGAACAGCTTGGGCACGCTAGGTGTATTCTTTGCGTAATGTATGCAATTAAACTAAAAAGTAGAGAACCTAGCTTTCAATTATAACATAAAAAGGACTTGGCCTTTAATCATGATCTATTTCTTTGAAGCTAACAATATACCATGAGCTACACAGACCCAGAGTACCATAAGAGCATATTGCTACTAAAAAATTATCACCAGTCACCAGTAACATAAGCCGTATCAAACATGCATACTAGCCGAGGCAAATTTGAATGAATACAATTCTGGTGACAGACCCTTTCCAGATCTGTACAACTGCACTCATAACACAAACTATACATGCGATGAAGCCCTGGCAGAAATACAGCCTTCGCTATAAAAGTAACTTAAGATAGATTGCTCCTTAGTTAGTCTAGCAGAAATACAGGCAATAACTTACAAACCCAGTAATAACACATAACATAGTAACAACCTACCGTGAGTCAACTCGAGCAGCTCAACTGCAGACCTAGCGTCAGGGAAACATGGACGCTATGGAGTGGAGTTTAGAAATGGCACCACAAGTATTACCTGGTATAAGTAAATTCAGGGGCGGTAATAGGCTAGGGGGAGGGGATATAAAAGAAGATAGTGGCCAGATCAGGGGGCTCAGAACTAGGAGGGAGAAGAAGCAAGGGAGGAACAAGAAGCAAGGGAGGGGAAAAGTGCCAATAAGGTAGGTAAAGCAGAAAAAAATATCAGCTGTCTTTAAAGTTATGGCTAGATAAAGTAGAAATGAGAGTGAAATAGGGGGGAAAAGGGTGTTATCTTATCTAAAATATAAGTATTAGTTATTGTGGTAAGAGTGAAGTTTCCTAAGAGTTTAGCAGGGGGAAAAGATTTATAGATAGTCACTGTAAAATAGGTTTAAGACCTTTGGGAATTGAAGGTTAAAAACTGAGTTGGTAGAATACTGCCCCTTTGTGGACAGCAGGGAAATAGCAACTAGGAGATGTAAGTAAGAGGGTTCTTCCAGTCAAAATAAAAATAGGTTTAGGGAAAAAAGACTGGAGGAGGATAGTGGATAGGAGTCTGCAGTAGGCCGCTGAATCTCACATGGAGGGTTTCACATGCACTCTAGGCATTCAGATAAAATAGGTATTAACAACATACATGTACATTTACTTTAGGCTATAAGCTTTTTTGTGAAGCCTGGTAAGCAGTCAGCTTCAGGGGTGTCTTCAGGCTAGCAGGTGGTTTTCCTTTTGTTTTTGTGGCAGGGAGGGAGTGCCCGGAACACTTTAATGTACATTTACTTTAGGCTATAAGCTTTCTTTGTGAAGCCTGGTAAGCAGTCAGCTTCAGGGGTGTCTTCAGGTTAGCAGTTGGTTTTCCTTTTAGTTTTTGTGGCAGGGAGGGAGTGCCCGGAACACTTTACGTGAGTCAAGTCGAGCAGCTTAACCGCAGACCTAGTGTCAGGGGAGCATGGATGCTATGGAGTGGAGTTTAAAAATGCCGCCACAGGTATTACCTGGTATAAGTAAATTCAGGGGCGGTAACAGGCTAGGGGGAGGGGATATAAAAGAAGGTAGCGGCCAGATCAGGGGGCTCAGAACTAGGAGGGAGAAGAAGCAAGGGAGGGACAAGAAGCAAGGGAGGGGAAAAATATACTACAGGGTTGTTAAGTATAGATCTTGTGTTTTGAATCCTGTATTAGTCTTTGAAGAGGTAACAATACTTTATGAAGAGATGACATTACATCTTTATTACCTTGATCTTACTAGACCAAGTGTTGCTTCTCCGTTTAAGGACATAACTGCCAGGTTGATGAGTAGTAAATGCTATTCCATGTGTAAATTAATGGTTACACAGTGATTACGCAACAGGGCAGAACAGGTTAAGTATGGGGGAGCATCTGTCTATCTCAATGGGGGCTACCGGTGGTGTCCCACAGTGGTCTGTACTGGGATCACTTCTTTTTAGATTATTCTTTTTCTTAGATATAAAAGTGTAAAATTGGGTCTACTAAATGCAATGGTGATTGTGAACTAGGTAACCTAATTACTGTAATAAAAGTTTCTAAAGCTTTTTATAAAGGTTTGCAAAGTAAACATGTTTTGAGTACTACTGATCTCACTATTAATGTCAGTAAATACACTACCACCACCATCAGAGTTGGCAAAATGAAATAAATTATGATTATAAAATAACTGGTCATTAAAGATCTGACAACTGTAGACAACAATTTAAACTCTGACCTCTATGCATGCAATGTGCCTGTCTTGCCATTCAAGGGAGTTTCCTTTGTACCTTTCTGAACCAACCCATTATTTAAAGCAGTGCTGAGCTTTGTAGAGTTTAAACACACCACCTGAAACAATTTGAAATATATGATTTCTTACAAGAAAATCACATGGCTGGAAACTATCCAATGGGTGTAGAAGGATACCAGACAGAATAGTAGAAAAAGGCACTGGCCACTATGGAAGGTAACTATGATGCCCCTGGCTCTGGTATTTTTTTCCCAGTAACCTTCAATGAAGTTTCAAGGAAAGGCTCATCCCCCCTGTAGAATGACCATTGTTCTCAAACATCATGTAGTTTTGCTTACCTGGCTTTGTTAGCTAAGCTTCCAAGAAGAATCACTCTGTCAGTACAGCAATCACGTCCTGATTACCCTGCCGGACCACCCATTGGAAATAAGTTCTCTGACTTTGCCTCAACTTGGAGAGCCATCCCCATTTATTGGTGAGTCCAGGATATGAACAAAGATAGTTATGTGTGTCTTAGAATTAATAGGACCACTCTCAGAGAGACTACTAATGTGAAGCCATTTTACTTCCATAGCGTTATTAATGTAAATCAAGAATCTTTTCCAAAAAAAAAAAAAAAAAACTATAAATCCCTTTTCTCTTTTAGAGAAAGGTAAGAGTTTTACCCAACTTTTTTCTTATTACAAAGCTGATGAGGAACTTCCATCCCTCCTCAGCCTGTGCTACATTACTGAGCATATCTGGTATGTCAGAATTTTGGCTAGTAGTTCTACAAGGTCATATATCTCATCCATTGCATTGCATTAGGGTGTTGGAAATGATGGATATTTTTTACACATTGCTGTCTACAGTCTGCACATGAGATTCCTTCAGCTCAAGGTGGGTGATCTTCAATCTCAATATGAGGTTTTGTTGTTTGGTATTTCCTCCTTATCCAGAATGGATGACAAGTAGTGGAGGCACTGCACCAGATAACTTGTCTTTCTACACAAGGGATGACTGGTGCTCATGACAGTGTCAATGTACCCTCCTAAATTTTTTAATTTGAGGGCTCACTTTGTGTAGTCCTAGGGATTTCCATCAAATGAAAAATTCTTCTTTTGTCCCAACTCAGATAATTTTCTTCAAATGGGCAGAATTGGAAATTCTTTAGTGTCAGTCAATATTGTCCATGCAGAGGGCCCAAAAAATCACGAGGTTGGTGATGTGTGAGACAACAAAATGGAGACTCCAAGATCTGTTCTTTCTATACAACTTATGATTTATGGTAGCCACAGCCTCATGGCTACATTCACATGACTAAGAATGCTGGAGTTGTAATGAATTGTGAGAAGTTAGTGACTATGGATATATCATACTGCTCCAAACCTCTTGCTGGTATCAGATCTTTGTTATCTGGATCTAGCATGGTAGAGAAAATTTGCCTTTCTAACTGTGGCCTTCACTTGCTGTAGCTTAACTCATTGGAGGTCTTGATGATGGATGCTTCATAAGTAAGATGCAGGAACATAGGCAAAAGACTAAGTCCACATGGGACATCTCTATGATGACTAGTCATGCTGGGGAAGTCAATGTGCTGAAAGGATCCCTTGGTCACAAGTCCAGTCATGTCCAGCAGCTCTGGATTAAGGAAGTTTCACTGGTCAATGTCTTCTAGGAGTGGAACACTCCAGATGTCAACTTTTTGCCACATAGGACAATGATGTTTTATTTATTTTATTTGCACTTGTTTTCTGGGATAGAGCACTTACCCTCATGGACCTTTTTCAGATTCAGCTGAGGAGCAGTGACTAGTTAAGTGACTTACTCACAGTCACACAGTTAGGCAATGTCCCTTCCTATTCTTCTCAGTTCAGCAAGGTAAATTAGAGCTGATTAAGGATGTAATCTTACTCTCTCTTTCTCTCTCATGGCATGAAGATTCCCCCTCTCCATGACTCAAATTTATTACACATCTGATTAGAAAGTTCTGAGATGAGAAACCAAAACTCCACCTCAGTGTCCCATATTGGTCAAAAAGAGCATGGTTCCAGATTATCAGGTCCCTAAGAGAGGAAGAACTACCCAAGTGCAAGCCAACAAAGTGCATCGGATGAAGTAACATCCATCCATCTATGTCAGGCCCTGGTGTCCCAATTAGCTCCTCTGTTCCCAATGGACTTCTCAATGGGAGGTTTGGAGATGTCCAAAGCTATTAAGAAGCCTTTCATTCACTAGATATGTTTTATAAGTGGAGGAGATTCTTAATCCAAGTTGAGAAGTATCCTTTATTGTCTCTCCTGGTCAATTTGCAGGTGATCCAAACATTGCTCATATACAATAATGATTTGGGTTTTATTATTCCATATTCAAGATGCACACCTTTTGCCTTTCTGCACCTACTGACCCCATAAATGGCAGAACTGCAGCCAATACTTGCTACTGAATCAGTTCCTTAAATAGGTTTCTGCAACTTCTCCCTTGCTTGAAGCACTATTCTGTTCCTTGGGAGTTGACAATTGTGTCAGGCTTTCCTGCTTCCCATCCAATTAATTTGGCAAACTTTATCTCTTGGAAGACAGTTTTATTAGCAGTTTCTTTACCTCTTCCTTAGGATCTCCAAGCTGGTTTACACCTCCCCTTATAGAACTAAATTTGGTCTTTCAAAAGGACTATGTATCACTTGGAACTAATCCATATTTTCTCAGAACTTCAATAAAGAATTTCCTTTGACCAGTCCTCACAGCTCCCTCTTTTTTTTGCAGGGGTAAAATACAGAGGGGAAAGAGAGACAGAAACATTCTTGCCTTAGTCATACACAATTAGCTCAGGTTTTACTTGAAAAGGTGTATGAGTTCAGGAACACTGGTATTTTCTCCTTTGTTCTAGGTGGACGAGGTTTCCACCTGCTAGAGTAACCCTTTCTAAGGGAATTTCTATATGTTGTCATCAGCTGGCTTACCACCCAGTGGAAAATGTTGTTGCTAAAGGCCACTCTACCAGAGGCATGTCTGCTTCTGATGCCTGTTATAGAAATGTCTACAATATGGGCATTGTGCATGGTCCACTTTGTTTGTTGGTGCACACCTTTGTCAAGTACTTCTTTTTTGAAGCTGCTGCTGCTGCAGGGCCTGGTATTATCAAACCTTGTCTTTTGGTCTTCACTTGGCTAAAACTTGTGATAGAGGCTTTAATGTTTACAGATTTGTAGCCTTCTCAGCAGCTAATCCCTGCAGAATACCTCTAAAGTCATGTATCATAGGATCATAGGATGACAGGAGATTACTAAGTTAATGGCCCTGGGGCCCCCTACAAGCCTAGCCAAGAGTTTATCCCCCAAAAAAGAAACCTCAGTCAGCACCTGTCACCCCTGTCAATGAGGGACAAAGGAGGAACCCCTGGGACAAATTTATGGATTCCCATCCATTCTTCAAGGTTGCACTTGAAGAGGGTCGGTGAGGTACTCTGTTTGACATGTATGGAAAGTCTATTCCAGAGACAGGACAGCCTCTGGGAGACAAACCTGTCTCTCCAGCAGGTTTTGTTGATGTTGCATATTAGATTTAGGCCTATCAAGTGGGTAATGCTCAAGGAGTTAGACTTACGGATATGGAGCATCTCCAGTAGGGGAGGGTCTGACATTGCCTTGTAGGTGAGACACAGATCACCTCTGAGCAATCTGTATGATACCGAGTAGAGTGATAGTGATTTAAGCCTATCCACATAGGATAGGTTTTGGAGGCCATGGATTTTCTTTATGAGTTATTTCTGTGGCCTTTCCAGTTGGTGCAGGTATTTGGAGAGGTACATACCAAACGAGGCATTATACTTAATTATAGGTCTAATAAGGGAGACGTACAGAGAGGTAATAACCTCCTTTTTTTCTGGATGCAATCCCTTTACTTATGAGATGAACCAAGTAAAAGGCTTTTCTGACCACCGCTGCCATGGGATGGTCGAATGTGAGATTGTTGTCAACCTGAGTACCCAGGTGTCTCTCCACAGGTTGTGTGCTTAGGGGGTTGCCATTGATGTGGTAATCAGTAGAGGCTCTGCTTTTGCCGAATGGTACAATAATACATTTTTTTATGTTTAACTTAAGGCCATGAGTTTGGCACCAGTCATCTGTAGGTGTGAGACCCTCTTGGAGTATGTTAACATCAGCTGGGAGTCAATGACAGCACCCAACTTACAGTCATCTGCAAACTTGGTCAGCTACAGGCCCTTTGTCTTTGCCTGGACCTCTGAGAAGT
The DNA here is from genome assembly GCF_019279795.1 of Protopterus annectens. NCBI lineage: Eukaryota > Metazoa > Chordata > Ceratodontiformes > Protopteridae > Protopterus > Protopterus annectens. The sequence goes on along the minus strand of NC_056727.1, from coordinate 967,284,189 downwards.
ATATGTCAAACAGTAGGGATCCCAGGACAGATCCCTGGGAACACCACTAGTGACAGGTCTGCTGTCGGAGGTGGAAGCACCTATTTTGACCTTGTGGGTCCTATGTGTGAGCCAGTTGGTTACCCATCTGACTAGATAGGGATTAACACCAAGTTGTGTCAGCTTTTTGATGATGCCCGAGTGGGAGATGGTGTCAAAGGCCTTGGCCAGGTCAGGGTAAGCTGTATGTACTGACTTTCCCTCATCCAGGCCTTGGTGACATTCTCAATATAATACAGTTCTACTCACAATATTAGTTAATCTAAAAACAGGCCATCTGCTGTCAACACTTATTTTCTTCCAGTCATTCCACTGTGCTTAGATGACTGTTTTACCTAGTGCCAATGGATGAAATTTCACAAAGTTAAGAATGTATATCATTTTTATAGTCTTACATTTTTTATTTATTCTGTCTTTCAGTTTGTACTGACTGAGCTCACTGGAGCTGAATGAGATATACAGGTTGGGTGCACCCTCCTGCTTTGGTATGTGATGTCAAGATATATGCTAGTCGGTCATGCACACCCCAGAGCATGGAAGATAGACACACTTCTAAATTGTACCAAAAATGAGATAACTCCACTCCTTTGCTCCTCCGAAACAGCTGAAACATTCAAAATAATGTCCGGAACACGAGTTGAAAAATACAGTGGTACAGTGGTACAGTGTTTGTGCATGTACTTGGTTTGTCGGAGACACTTCTAAATTGTGCTGGAGTGGGGACATCAGAAGAGGAAATCCTAATAGTTGTCTACTACAGAAGGCCTCCTCACAGATCAGCTGATTTGGTGTACATATTCCTGTTATTTTGTTTACAGAGATCAAAGGTTGCTAAACTAATATATGATGATTTAAACTAGAATGTTATAAACATTTTTATCAAAAACCTATAATGTATCAAAAATCATAATATCTTTGGTGTAACCAGATCACTGTGATAGTCTGTGTGATCAGAAGTATACCAATTACATCTTTCTGACCTGAAATAAATTATCCTTACCCATAAGGCATTGGAGCTATGGAGACTGAACATGAAAAAGATATGTTCGTGTGTGTATTATGCCACCATGCTAAAATATAAATGCAAAATATTTTTACCTGCATCTAGTTGTTTATTTATTTAATCTTTTGCAGAAAGCAGCTCATCAGGACATGCTGTGTGGACTGAAACAGCCAAACTGAATGCCCCAGTGTTATAGAATATGAGGTAATGCCTTGGAGAAGCAGAAACCATGCTACACTGCCAAAAGAGATGCCATAGCTGAATTAAAAAAAAAAAAACATTTGGGCTTGATAATAGCTCTGGCAAATACCTGGCCAATGAAAATCAAGCTAAACAGCCAAACAACCAACAAAATCACAAAGTTCAACCCACCAGAGCTTTTCAGCTTATCATAGCCATCAACCTGGCCAGCATGGAAGCACATGTTTGCACATTTTGGAACAGCATCTAAACTATCCAAGCTAAGGGGCAAAACTTGTAGGAAATCTTTTACAGTTTGCATAGATTTAGCTTTATCTTCCATATTTTTTAAAACTTCTTCTGCCTTATTACCAAATAGACTGTTTCTAGGAACCTATGAATCTATGAACCTATGAACATAGAGTCTGAGTCTATACGGCCAAACACAGTGAACATTTTGAATATTTTGTGCCAAAGACATGAAATTTATAAAATGGCATGTTTTCATAAGTGTATACAAGATGATGGTGAATCTGTGCATTTAGGGGTGCTAAAGATAAGCAAATAAGAGAGAAAATTATTTTACACTTTGTTAACAGGGAAGTTTCACAAAAGCTACAGTCAGAGCTAAATTTAACATTGGAAAAGGGTACACACAAAGCTTAATAATCAAACTTAATTGAAAGGCAGATTGCTGATATTAATTTTTGCAAGAGATGTGGGTGAAGGCAAGAACAAACTGAGTGTTAAGCAAGTAAAAAAGCATGGCAAAGACAAAGCAAATGTGTGAGAGACAGAGGGAATACAAGCAGGAAAAGTAAACCAGATGCAATCATATGCATGCTGGGTCAGGACTCAGGAGTAATGCTTAAAATAAAGTAAAAAAAGCAAAAGGTGTAATCATCTGGGCATTTTGGTGTTGCATGTAAGACTAAAATGGTGAAAGAAGGAGCAAAAGCCAAAATTGGGAAACTGCAAAATAAACTTTTTTTGGGGCTCAGTGATTAAAGTGCCAGGCACAGAGTAAAATAGCATGTAAACCTTCCATTTCATGAAGCACTGATGAAGTTCAAAACAGACACTGGGGAAGATATTACAGTGAGGTCACATGGTACCTCCAGAAGTAACTCAAAATAGCTGTAGCTGCTTAGAACAGAAACTGAAACAGAAATACATAGCCTTGAAGTGGAACTCGGATATAGCTGAAAGTTTTTCTAATGCGAGTAGAAATAGTGTAAGTGCCTGCTTTATGTCCATGTGTGAATAATCTGAGTAGAGCTGTTGCTTGTGACCTGGGTTGATTGCCAGAACTGATGAATTACCTCATATATACTCACTACACCCAGGAGAGTATCATTCCCTGTTCTCTCTAATATAGATGATGACCTAAAGCAAATACAGGCACATATTGCAATGGAACAGGTCACTCAATCTATAAAGGTGGCATGTGCAAACAGTGCCAGTGATTAAGAAAAATGGCGGTCAGAATACATGATGGCTTAAAAAAAATAAATGATGCAGTGAAGACAGACAAGGTTATTTTGACAAATTTGGAAGACACAACACCAAAGTTATTAGGGAGCAAAGATGTACTTGATGCAGCCAGTGGATTTTGGCAAGTCCCTCTAAAACCAAGCAACAAAAAGGTGAAAACATTTACCATTCCATTAGGATGATTCTATTTCCTGTTGCTACCCTTTGGGATCATAGGTTCATAGGTAGGTACTAGGCTATTGGCCCTAGGGCCTATATAAGCCTAGCCAAAAACGTACCCTGGCTTTCACCACCCAAGAAAATTATTTTCCTGCGGCCCTGTTGAGCAGAGCCACAGAAGTGATCCCCGGGATGAATTTCCTATCTCCCATCCAATCATCAAGATTTTTCTTGGAGAGTGCTAATGAGGACCTTTGTTTTATATATAGATAGGTAGTTTGCTCCAGAGTATGGGAAGTCTCTGGGACAGGAATCTATCCCTCCAGCATGTTCTGTTTATTGTGGTGACAAGGTTTAGGTCCCTAGAGCGTGTAGCTCGGAGGGAATGGGATTTCTTTAAGTGGAGCATGTCCAACAGCTCTGGGTTTGACATAGCTTTGTATGTTAGGTAGAGATCGCCTCTGAATAGGCGGTATGTGACAGAGTAAGCTGGAGTTTTTTGAGAGTCTGCATAGGGCATCTGTTTGAGGCCGATAATCCTCTTTGTGAGGTATTTCTGTGGCCTTTCCAGTTGTTGTAGATTTCTTGTGAGGTACATACCAAAAGGGGTGCTGTATTCTATAATGGGTCTAATGAGTGATGAGTAAAGGGGAACAATGACCTCTTTTTTCCTGGATGAGAAACCTTTTGTGATGAGGTGTGCCACGTAGAAGGATTTCCTAACTACTGTGGCGATGTGATTATCAAAGGAGAGACTACTGTACACCTGTGTCCCAAGGTCTCTTATCACACTTTCAGTCTTAAGTAGAATACCACCTATGTGGTAGTTCATGGGTACAGAGTTTTTACCAAAAGGGACGACAGTGCACTTTTTGGCATTGAGATTGAGGCCATGGCTTTGACACCAGGCATCTGTCTCAGTGAGGCCCTTTTGTAGGATGTCCACATCGTTAGGAGTTTTGATTATGGCTCCTAGTTTGCAGTCATCTGCGAATGTTATTAGCCAAAGACCTTCTGTGTTAGCCTGTACTTTAGAGAAGTAGATGCAAACAGGAGAGGACCCAGGACTGAACCCTGTGGTACTCCACTTGACAATGGTCTGAAGTCGGATTTGGAGTCTGCTACTTTCACAGTGTGGGTTCTGTCAGTGAGCCAGTTGGCAACCCATCTTGTGACATAGGGATTTATAGCTAGTTTAATGAGTTTATCTATAATTCCAGAGTGGGGGATGGTGTTGAAAGCCTTGGCGAGATCTAGATAGGCTGAGTGAACAACCTTACCCTCATCTACGGGTTTGGTGACCGCTTCAAAGAAGTCTATCAGGTTTAGGAGACATGATCTGCCTTTTACAAACCCGAACTGGGTGGGGTCCAGAGTTTGGAGATTACCAATGTCATTGTTTATAAGTTCCATGATGCTACATTCCATAGCTTTGCAGACCAGGCTCATCAGGCTAATGGGGCTGTAGTTCACGGGGTCCGTGATGGCTCCCCCTTTGTGGAGTAGGATAACCATCTCTGTGCACCATTCAGTGGGCACAAAGCCTGAGGTGAGGCTATGATTGAACATGGTACTTAGGTTGGGTGTCAGTTCATTCTGTAGTTCATGTAGAACGCAGCCTGGGATGTTGTCAGGTCCCATGCATGCTGTGTTCTTGGCTTTGGAGAGTGTGTTTTTTTACCTGTGCAGCCATGATTACAGAAACTTTGCATTCTTCCGGTATAGAGATGGGCCCTTTAGGGGGTGAGGGGGGGGGTAAAGTTAGCACTGAACCTATCTGCCAGGATGTTGGCAATATCAGTTGGTTCTGTATATTTAGGGCCATTGTGCTGTAACTCAGAGCAGATCTGGGTGTTGCCATTGAGATTTTTGACATAGCTATAGAATGCTTTGTGGTTGTCTTTAGAATCAGTGCTGATTTTGTTTTCGTAACTAGGTTTGCAGGATTTTATGAGGGATCTCAGCTTCTTACTGAGGCTGACCAAGGAGTCCTCCAATCATGGGAATTTACTGTTTTTTGCAACAGTTTCTTTCTTCTGTTGTAGAGTTTGTTTATGGCAGGGGGACCACCAGATTGGCTTCCCTTTTTTGGAGGATAGCATCTTGGTTCTGTTAGGGATTGCATGATCCATGCACTCGTGTAAGTGCTTATAAAGTGCACTTGTGTAGGATTCAGCAGTCGTACCTCTATTGTCCATCTGCATGGGTGTCGTGAAGTTTGCCACTTCTGCCTTAAGAAGCGTGAAGTTGGCTTTGGGAAATGTTTTACGGTGGTTTCCCTAATGGGGGGTGGGGGCGGGATGTGGTTGTCTAGGGTGATTAGCTTGTTGTCGAATCTGACCAATGAGGAATTGACTACATAAGGGACAAAGCATAGCATCTGAGTCATGGATAAGATTCTAATGTTTGGGACTAATAAGCAAATGCATGAGGACAGGTTGGAGACTGTACTTCAGACTATTAAGAAATGAGAGGTCAAGCTAACTAAACAGAAGTGTTGCTATGACAAAACTAACATTCTGTATTTTGGATATTATATCAGTAGTAATGCAATCAGGCCAGATGCAAGCAAAGCTAAGGCTATAGCTGAATTGCAAAGGCCTTACAAATGTGATAGAATGCCAACAAGTGTTTCACAAGGCTAATTTGTTGGGCAAATTTGTGCCAGGACTATCGAAATGATTAAGTACTATGGCAGCCCTACTAACAATGATACAGATTGGAAATTGGAGATTCACAAGAAGCTTTCATTAGGGTTAGTCATATGCTTTTGTCCACTCTAGTGCTTGCATACTGTTATGTCACTACACCTATCCTAGTCAGTGCTGATGATAGCAGGTATGGACTGGCTGCTACATTTTTGCAGCTGCACAATGGCCAACACAAGCCAACTACACTCTATTCTAGAATGCTGACTGAAACACTCAGGAGCTATTCCCAAGGTGGAAAGGAATAAGAATAAGGAAATGTAAAATTTTCTATATGTTTATTGGGACTGGATTATTTCCAGCAGCAAACAGACCACAAACCAACAGTTCATCTCATCTAGTCACATGACTTGGACAAAGTGCCTCAGAGCTGTCAAAGACTATTGATGAAACATAAATTACAACCAACAGCAAAACCAACAAAGTAGTCCAAAAAACGACAGTAGGATTCAGTTTCACAGTAAAATATATTACACTGACTTGACTTAGCGCCTCGGCCACAACAGCTTTCAAAGAGTACCTCTTTGAAGGCTGTTGTGGCCAAGGTGCTAAGGTCAAGTCAGTGTAATAAATTTTACTATTGATGAAACATGTTTCAGTTTAAAAAAATGTGTATTTGCCAAAAAAAAAAAAAAAAGGCAACTAGCAGCAGCTGATACCCTATCCAATAATGCAGAGAATGACTTAATGACTTGACTTAGTCTAAGACTGAAGAAGTAACTGCTTCTGTGAAAAGTGGCACACAACTAACATTTGATTAGAAGTAGGATTGACATTTCCAAAGAAGCTATCAAACAAATCAATAACCTACAAATAGCCATCAATTCTGTAAAAAGATGCTTAGCTTAACAAAAGGACAGAGTCAAACCATCTGCTATATGTTATTCACAGCAGGAACACAAATGTCGGAAAACAAAAGTCTTTTGTTGTGCCAAGACCAAATTCTTGTGCCATCTTCAAAGACAGTGAGAAGAAGTCCTCAAACAATTTCAAGAGGGACATTAAGGGTTGTACAAATGCAAAAAAAGGGCAAAATGTCTAGGTGGAAGCCAAATACAAATAAAAGAAAACTGGAAATGTGTTGGCAACATGTCAGTACTGTATAGAATATAAGGCATCTCAGAGGAGAGAACCTCTAAAGACTACCTCATTGGCAAAAGGGCCATGGAAGAAAATCACAGCTGTGCAAATATGAGTGAGAAACTATTTGCTGATAGCAGAATTCTACTCCGGAGACACTGAAATAATCCACTTACCCAAACTCACTAGTCAATATTTAGCATATCAATTTAAGACAGTGATTTCAAGGTAGGACATACTGATAGAGCTAATCCCCAACAATGGAGCTCAATTTGCATCTATGATTTTGTCATGCTACAAAGATCCCCATTATCCCCCATCAAATGATGCTGCATCTATGATTTTGTCATGCTACAAGAGATCCTCATTATCCCCGATCAAATGGAGCTGTAGAGATAGCAGTACAGACAGTGGTCCACTGGATCCACATACTACTTAATGTCTTACAGAGCAATCCACACATGCAATCGATATAAGTCCAATGCAAGTAATGCTGGGCAGACCAACACAAAGCAATGCTCTTGTGCTAGAATCAGCACTGTAATTAAAAGATGTTCCTCATAAAAAAGTCAAGAAAATAACCAAAGGGCCCAATCTGCAAGTACGTCTGTGAGAAAAGGTTACTTGACCCATCTTGTACCTGCTTTGGAACAAGGCCAATCAGTTTCCTCTCAATTTGGAGGGGGAAAAAGAAGATGAAATACAACAGATGTGAGAGTAGAAATTTACTCAATGGAGGTCATATGTGATCTAAACAGACAGTAAGGCCACCGTGATAAGAATCAGGAGACACATCCAGGCCGTACCTACTATATGCAAAGTGGAAAGGCTACTGTATTAATACAAGGGACAAATGCATAAGACCCAGAGTATAATGTCCCTACTAAGCAGGTAGTTACTAAATCTAAAAGACTAGCTGCCACAGTCCAAAAACGCAAATGACATGAGAAGTTTTGAATCAGAGTGGATAGTCATTTTGTACCCAAACCTGATATTTCAGCAAATGATTATACAAGTAGTGATTTATCTGAAAAAAAAGTTTTCCAGTAATTATCTAACATGGACATAAATCACTGGGCAGAGACATGTCAAACAAGTCAGACTTGTCCAGAGAGGTCAAACTGTCATGACTACAATCTAACCAGTTTCCTTACCAGAATCTGAGCATATCTAAATCTTGAGCAGACAAGAAATAAGGCTTACATTGAGGTATACAGATCAGTGACTGCTCTAGAAGCAATTAAGCAGCCACATAACTCAAGAAACACAGGCAAATAAATGTTTGCACTATTTTGTAACTAATACTGATATAAACCAGAAACAACAGACATAATAGCCTCTTCTCTCATGTGGAGAACCCAGCTGCATGAGTTTCACATACAAAATTATCAGAACACAAAAATGCTTTTAATTCAGCATTAGCACATCCTAAAGTATAAAATCTTTGCAGAAAAGGTTAGATATCTGATGCTGGTGGATTGTGTTGGCTGTCAAATCCAGTAGCAAAGTTTAAGGCTGCTTTGGCTGGGACAATAGAGTACCAACATCCCAAACACAGGTATTCCCAAATCAAGCAACTCTAAGTCACTCTTACTCTCCAAGTGTGTTCTGGAACTTCCCTGTGGGTTGCATCTAAAGGGCTATGGCTGGTACACCAGCTTTGGAGGTGGCCAGAGAACATCCACAAAGGAGCTCAGGCCACCTTAACTGACTACTCACAATAGGGAAGCAGAGGCCATCCTGTACTGTGGAGCCACTCAGTCTAGAGTAAAAAAAAATGCCCAGTTACCCTGCAAAGGGGTTTGAATTTTACTGCAAATATCCTTGCTCTTATTCCTTCAGTTGCTAGCTAAGGCTCATAATCATAGATAAGGATGAAGGCTGTCTGTGTAAACTGAGAACTTCTTCCTGTGGCACAGCTCACATATCCCCACCACTGCCCACCAGAATTCCTGCAGTACTACTGTAATGGCACCAATCTACTAGTCAGTCACTTGATACCCTGTGTTCTTACTGGTGAACAAGCACTTATGCTTTGATAATGAAATTAAACCATATGCATATATTTTGCAAAAGAACACTCATACAAACTTAAACACACACACACACACACACACACACACACACACACACACACACACACACACACACACACACACACACACACACAAACACACACATAAATACACGCACACACACACACACACACACACACACACACACACACACACACACACACACACACACACACACACACACACACACACACCTTTAGGAAATATATATGCATTCTCTTCCCTTTGCAATAACAGCTGGGTAACAAGCTAGGATGGCATTTTTAACATCCTCACAGATTAACTTTAACCGCTCTTCTGTATAACCTCCATGAATCAATCCTACCCCTTTGATTACTTTTCCATATGATTAATCAGTATGTATCTATTGTTTCTGTTCAGACAAACATTGCATTTGATTAGCACTTCAGTTTCAAAAATAGGAATGCCTTCTGGCTGCAGCACTAAAGGAAATTCAGACAGCAGAGTTCCTGAGTGGTGGGGCAGGATGCTGTGGCCCGTATCTTGGCAGTAGCGGCAGCCAGTTATATTCACTGTTTTTGCAATTTCATGTAAAATGATTTTCTTATGTCACACTATAAAATTACCCAGTACCTTAGACTTCACCAAGAGTCTTACATTTGAAATTCTTTCTCCTAGATAAGTCTTAAGTTTATAAGTCATCTTTTTCTGACATAGTGAAGTGGCTAACTAAAGGAAATTCTGAAAACAAGGTACTATCTCTTTCTTCCAACTTTTAGTTATTGTTTTACTTGTAATTGCTGATTCCCTGTACTAAAAGGTATAGCAATCTTTTAATGGATCCATGAATTAATCAATTAACAGCTATTAAAGATCTTGTTACATTACAGTTATCCGGCTACAGTGCTCTGAAAAAAATCCAAATATCTTCCCAAAATGTATTCAGCTTAATGAATCAAAACATGTGTTGCCAATATTAGTTTGTTGTATTTCTACATCTCCAGTCATTTTTATCAGTATCACCATACATCTTTTCGATTTTATAAAAGTTATGAAAATGATATGTATATATTACCAGTAAATATTTTCCATGATAAAAATGAAGTTGCTTGAGCAATAGAGCTTAGAATTATTTTCTTTTTCTCCTCATTATTAGCTTCATGTGGATTAAAATAATTTAAGTAGCTCCAATACTGAAGTTTAATTTTAGTGGAATTGTATAGCAAACTTTTATATAACCTAAACAACAATTTTAGAAATTTAAACTACCTATAGCTATTGGACAAACATAATCCAACAAGGGGAAACATTCTTTGACCTCTTCAGATGTGGGTAATCTATTTACAATATTAGTGTCTGATTTTATGTAACAACATATAATTTGAATAATCTGATTTTAAAAAATGTGTACATGTCAGAAGATATGACTGAATGCCAATCAAGATAATTGAACAAAATATAAAATCTCTTTCCCTTAGATTCCATTTTTTTACATAATTTGTACAGTCCATAAATCCTGTCATGTATACCTATTAGAAAGATGGCAAATATTTATTTATTTTAAGAAGTGCATCAGAACATATAATTTCTACATTTTTTAAATAGCATTAGTGTAACTAAAAGTATGTTTATTAGTGAGTATTATTATTATTAATCTTTAAAACCCATAGGATTTTAATATGTAAAATATTTGGCATTAGTGGATATGGTCTTAAAGCTGAATTTTCACATATGTATTCATTAATTTTCTTCCATCAACCTAACACAGACTGATATTAAACCTGAAGCCATGGCATAAGTTTCTATTCTTGGGAAACCAATGCCACCATTTTCTCAAGTAATTATGTGGTTTTCATAGCTATTCTGGGTTTTGGATGGGCGCATTAAAAATATAGAAGTAGTTTATCTGTTTAAAGAATGTTTTATCTGGAAGAATCAATGTAGCCTGTAATCTATACAGTATCTTTGATAATAAAATATTTTAATTAACATAAGCCTATTTTCAAATGTAAAACAAGATATAATTTCATTTTTAATAATTAGACTGAGTGTAGTTATTTGTGTTTTATAATCTAGCTTGACAATGGTAGCTATGTCTATGGCAGTGATTATCCCTAAAAATGTACAGGTGTTTTTATCAACATTTAATTTGTATTTACAGTACAAAAATGGTTTAATAGTTTGCTTTATTAATATCGATTCTGTTTTATGATTATTTTCAATTTAGAAAGGTTTTGAAACAATTTAATGCAGCCAAATATACTATGTGGTGATTTATTTAAAGCCCCTAAAGTTAATATTATATCATCTGCAAACAACTGAATGTTTCATTGAAATTTTCTATTAGTATCAAATCATTCAATATTTCGGTTAAATCTATTACAATTTATGAAAGGTTCAATAGCTAATGCAAAAAGTAATACAGAAGGAGGACATCATTATTTCATTGCTTTAGTTAAATTAACCAATCTTAATATAAGCTTTGAAAGTTATATATGTGTTATTAAGCATTTATATAAACTTTCCAGTGATATCATAATATTCAAATACATTGAACAATAATTTCATATTTACTGAATCAAATGCTTTTTTTGGTATCCACTGAAATTAAAGACAGCTTATTTTTATGCTTGCATAATATATTAATATCATAAACATTTTTTAATATTATCCTGTGTTTATTTATTGAATATAAAGCCCAGTTCTTTTTTTAATGAATAATTTTAGTTAATACTGTTTTCAATCTATTTGTAAAAATATGCATCAACATTTTGTAGTCTATGTTCAAAAGTGAAAAAGCCTATATGATGAACAAATAATTGGTTATTTATCTTGTTTTATTATTGGTTAATTAAGGAACATCTCCAAGACTGAAGTATGTGAAAAGAAGTTTATACCAGTGCATAAAGATTATTAATACTTGCATACTGTTTTGTGGTAATCATGTATATATCTCTGGGATTATATCATCCATTGTAAGCAATTTGCCAAGTATTATATTCCTTATTTGGTATGTTATTTTGGTTGTTGAATCATGTTCCCACAATTTTAACTTTTCTTCAGATGTTAATTTATGTATATTTTCATTCAAGTGCTTTTTCAAGCAATTTCTACAAAATTCTCATTATACATTTGATCATTTTTTTCATGATATCCTTTAAAAGTCATTTGTATTTCATCTGTGTCAAAGGTGTTCTTATTTCAGCCAGGAAGTCATTTTTATTTTATTGAATTTGGTCTTCTGTAAGCTAATTTGTGTATACCTTTTGGTGGCATTGTATATTTTAACTTCTAAAGAATTTAACTTTCTCTAAAGCTATTTTAGATTTGTGAATCAAAAGCTCTGTTTACTCTTTGTTATTTTTAACTCATGCACTCTATCTATTTTAATGTGTTAAACTTATATGAATAGTGCATAAAACAGAGATCAAGCTTCAGAAATATAAAATATATCATTATAATTGCATGCTTTGTTTAATTATTTGATGCTTTAGCAGCTGCTGATATTCTGTGCTCTTTTAGCAGATGTATCATCTTTACTCAAAGCACAATTAAAATCTCTTCCTAAGCCTAAACTAACTTTAATGTAGGTCAATAAAAATTCTAAACTTCTTTTTGACAACCTACACCAACTTCTGGAACAAATATACATTTGTCAAAGTATTTTCTATATTCTATATTTACTATAGAATACATAAACTTGGAATTTGTACATTTACTTATTTTTAGAATGATATTATTTTTCCATAATGCAATTTGTTTTATTTTACTTATTTATTTTTTTCTAAATTAAGAGGCTAATATTTCATATTTTTATACTTCAATTTACTAATATCCTATTCTATTAGATGAGTTTTTATTAAAACATCACACCAGCTTTCATTAAATAGTTAAGTAAAAGATCTCCTTTTATTCCCCTGTTTATACCATTAATATTTAAAAATATAAGTTTCAAAGTATCCATTTATATTAATGGTATATACTTTATTAAGGTCAATGTGGGAGATAGCAGAGTGTTTGTGAAGAATGATTATTCATTGTACACCACTCAGAAGAGGAATACATTTATTCCATTATTCAGGGAATGTCAAGAAGCAGGCATGCGATTCAAACTGCTGCACCCAGCTATCTTCATAATATTCTTCCCTAGAGGGACAAAATATTTTTTTGATGATGTACTTGCTAAGGAGAAAATAGAAAGTTTTTCCAACAAAAAGTGAGCTGTGAAACAACAGGAGATTCTGCTTCTTGCTCTTCTGGTAATAAAGACCACAGAGAGAGACTGTGTCAGTGAAACTTTTCCAGTGTTTCAACAGAAAATGCTTGAGAGAGGGAAGAAAGCACAAGCGTCAACTAGAAGACTCGAGAGTACATTGGAAATGAAGGAGAGAGAGGATTTGGGAGATGGAAAGGAACAGGAATAAAACCAGTAACTTAGAAATTGACAAATGTGGGATTACAAAACACTAATTATATTTGTGAAACATGACAGAATAAGAAAATCTGAAACTACTGGAGTGTTTTGGACTTTGTTAAATTTAGGGGACTCTAAAGCATATGTCCTACTTCACGTTGTTAATGTTCGGAAAATACTTAGGAGAGGGGAACCGGAGGGAGAAAGTTAACTGTAAGCAAAAGCAATTTGTTTTTAATTATAATTTTTCATAGTGCTTCATTTTCTTTGCATGCTATAAAGTAAACTTTTCTTAGTTATTTTTAAGTGTAGTGGGGATACTAATGTAAACAGGTGCTCATGTTTTTTTTTTCTTTCTTTCTTTCTTTCTCCCTTCTTTCTTTCTCTTTGTTCAGTTTTAAGAAATGTAGGCACTACCACTACAATATATAAAAAAAAAAAAGAGAGAGAGAGAGAGAGAGAGAGAGATCAAGAGATCGGGTTAAAACAGCACGACAAAAGAAAAATAATGTGCTTTTTCTCATTCCTAAATAGGGGAATGACTGGATTAAAACTCTTAGCTTGATCTAATAAGTTTTAAGAGGAGGCAAGTAAATGAAAAAGTATATTGAAATTATATGGCTGTTTTTCTAGAAAATAAATGTATGCTTAGGATAGGAAGAAATGGAAACAGATGATATGCTGTGGTGACCCCTAACGGGAACAGCCAAAAGAGAAGAAGAAGAAGGTCAATGAGACTAACTATTCTTTGTTCGTATATTTTCCCTTTAAGGTGTTTCAAATTAGTTATTATCCATGAAATATGGAAAATAAAAAAAATACACTTCAACAGAAACTCAAGCTACATACAAACTTCCAAAATAATTAAGAAAAATATCCATTACTTTATGTAATCTAAAATCTCTCCCACTCATGGGCTCATAAGTTCCCAGTCTCAATAAAAGATTTAAGCAGACTATCTCACCTATCCTCTAATCAAAGATAATAAAATCTTATTACTAATGCAGATAAACTTTGAAATCAGCATAATTAAAAATTATGCTAACACTAAATTATCTTGGTCATGCCTAATAAATGTATGTATAAACAGAAATTTCAATCATTTCAGGTGCATTGTCTTTCAAAGACAATGAAGGGCATCCAGAATTTATTATGACTCCTTAATAAACCCACATTTTTTTCTTGTTTTAAGTTTCCTAATAAGTTTCAAAGTCTCGGCATAATATCACAGTGATATTATAATAATTTTAAGTTTAGCACCAAAATACACATTGGAAAATGTTGCATATTTTTAATGCAACATTAAAAATAACACAAAGTCAAATTCCACATGTTTATCATATTGATAAACTCTATAAGGTGATTTTGTCACATATATATAAGAGGCATGGTATGTAGTAGAAGACTGGATCTCCATGTTGGGTACATTTTTGATAACCATAGAGGTAGCCTCATAATACTCATGTAAACTAATTAACATTCAATGCCAAAGACTAAATAAATACTAATATATACTACTGAGCTGATTAATATTGGTGCCAGATGTTTGACTGGCAGAAATACATGAGGGGTGGCTGCATGTCTTGAAATTTATTTATTTATTTCACATTTGTTAACCAGGTTAGTCCAACTGAGTTTGCAAACAAACCCATTTTCAGTGGAGACCTGAGGGGAAAAGCCCCAGCAAACATAAGCAAAGATAAAGTGACAATATACAAATATTAAATAACAATCACAATACAAAATAATTGTAAAAAGAAAAGGTTATTAGCTATTTGCATAGCACTGATAGTAAGCAACCCATTTTCAGTGGAGACCCAAGGGGAAAGAGCCCCAGCAAACATAAGCAAAGATAAACATGCAGGATATAAATATTAAAAATAACAGTGCAATTACGAAATTAATTATAAAGAGAAAAACAAAAGAAAAAACTTATGAACATTAAGGGTTGCACTGATAGCAGTGGTCTAAAATTTACTACATATGAGAGTAAAAACAAAAAGATAATCGTTTTTCAAAAGAAGGATAATGTATAGACATTGATAGGAAGTGGGGGAAAAAGATAAATAGTATGGAGAATGGGAGGGGGAAAGAAAGGAGGGGGCTATAGTAGTAGAGCTGAGCGTTTAGGAGGTTAGTTTAAGCAGAAGTTACCAACAGAGAAAGAAAGTTAGGAGATGCAGCAGGTTATACAGTAGGTCAGACTAAGACTACGTGTGGTCAAGGCAATGGCATAATTTCAAGTTTAGTAGGTGAGATATAAGCTCCTTTTTAAAACAGGGAAAGGAAAGGTTGGTAAAACTCAAAGATTTAATAATATGTAAAGACTGAGGAGCCTTCTTTTCTCACATTTGTAGTTTTGATGGTAATTATAGCCCTTATTATGCACACTGTAAGCAAATAAAGATAAGCCAAAGGTGTCAGTTATCCGCTGTGTCCCAGGTTGTCTATATGTCTTTGTTATGCATAAGCTTTTCATGCAAGAAAACCTACTATTGAGAAAAATAACATAGAAGCAAAATCAAAAATTATACATTAATATAGTCACATTAACAACTTGTAATAAGTAAGTCATGTAAAAACTTCATTACAGTGGCTCTTTCCCTTGTGTTGCCAGACTACATTGTGAGAAACAGAATATATCTTTTGCAGGTGTATATGATATAAAAACATACCTGATTTCAAAGAAGAACTTAAAAAGAGCAGCCTCAAGGATTAAAACAAAATGTCAAGTTATAGTAAATAAAAAAATAATTTCTTTAAATAATGTTTCCATTTGAAATAAAGTAAAGCTGTTATGCCATCAACTCACAGCATAACACATTGCTTATGCACCCAAACTTGCTTGCCCGATGGAGCAATGCAAATATCACTTTGCAGTTCATTACATTACATGTGCACATTTCCACTGATTTTGGGACATATCTGGCAGATAGTGATTTCTGGAATAGAGATGTTATTAATACTGGGTTAGACATATTTACTGAAGACACAACCATTATATTATCAGGTACCACTATAGAGTCTTTCTTATTTGTCTTCATTGCTTCAATAACACGTCATCTATCTATTTATATCTGTTTATCTCTCTATTTATCTATCTATCTATCTATCTATCTATCTATCTATCTATCTATCTATCTATCTATATGTGTGTGTGTTCTCTCTATTTGAGAGGACATCCTTTTGGTCAATGAGTGATGTAGGTGGTGCTTAATATTGAATGTACAGATAACCAAATGTAAAAAATGTTGAGGGCCTGTTTTGTCATGAAAGGTGAGTGGAGCTGGAGGTGATGAGAGCATTAGGGTGTATGTGAGAGTCAGGGTTAGGGTCCGGGATAGGTGGGTGGATAGGTTTTGTATATTTGTACACAAGTGTGTGTATTTTAGGGTCAGGGTTAGGTAAGAGGGTAGATGTAGCATTGTTAGTGTTTGCATGTGTTTGTGTGTTTGCATAGCGGCAGTGTTATGGGAAGGTTTTTATTAAGTTAAGGTGGAGAGTTAGGGTAAGAGGAAGGGGCAACGTTAGGGTTAGCACCCATTACTAAGCTGGTACAGGGGGCCAGATATATATATGTATTTCTCAACAGAAAAAGGACAGATGTAGAACATGTGGCTCATAGGTTTAAATATCCTAATGCATAGCTACAAGCAGTTGTGAGTAACATACTGTGCATTTGTTTTGGAAAGCTACCTGATTAAACACCTCATAGAGGCTGCTGAAGCACAACTACAATGCCTGTTATATACTAAGTTTTATAGCAAATATTTAGATGGTACTCTACCACTTAAAGACCAGAAATCGGCAGAGCTAATATTTCAGTCCCTTTTCTGAAGATTTACACACCTGTAATAATTTTTGCAGCACTGTATTTTGGGCCTGTCCCAAGCGGTCTGCTGAGATGGATTGATTCATCATCAGAGGGCTTTCCGGAGATGAGAGCTTAACTTAGAGGCTCTAAAACATGGCCAGATGCCTCTGTTCCTTTGTGGTGTTTTTTTTTCAAGCCAAGATAAATTCAGAGAACTGTCTTTTGCAGGCAGTCCCAGACAGTACTCATGACTCTGGCAGTGCATCTGTTAAATTTATCCTCTTGGAAGACTGTGCCTCTAGATAGATAGAATCATGTGATTCTTTGTGGTTATCTTGGTACAGAAATGGAAGTGTAGGTAGAGGGGGTGTGGATATAAATGCAATACATCATAAGAAAGATTTTTTTTTTCTTTAGGGTGCTATCATCCTGGACCAGTATACCTTTAGCAAAGAACAGTTCTCTGATAAAGTGGACATCCTGGATACTGTTCATGAGTTTACATTCACAGCCACAGCATCCTGTATAGTCACATGCCTGTGCCAGTGGCTGTAGGTAAGACATTGCTGATAGGTATAGCAGGTGCACATGCCTGTGCCAGTGACCCTAGGTAAGACATTGCTGAAAGGTATAGCAGGTGCACATGCCTGTGCCAGTGGCCCTAGGTACGACATTGCTGAAAGTTATAGCAGGCTGGATTATAATCTATCTTTGAATCTACTTACAAGGTGTCAACATCTTCCTTGAGCCCCAACCCAGGAAAGGGAATCAGTGAGAACTCTGAACCACAGTAAGGCAAAACAGCACACTATCTTACCACACCTATTCAAGGCTTTAGTCTTCCTCTCAGGAGTAAGGTGGCTAAGTGTTGTGGTCTTTCAGTTTTGTGCTGAACCATATTGCATGGTAATGGGTTCTACCTACTTAAGTGGGATTTTATCTGCAATATATTTTATTATGACATAAAACAGCAGATATTGGGTGCTTCAACGTGCAACATCCATGATTACTGGTTTGATCTCAAGAATGATGGACTATTCTCAGGCTTCTTACTCAAATTTATCAAAAAGTATTCCTGAGAGAGTAGGATAGGAGTTTTAGGCCATTTCAAAGTGTTACTCATAAGATTGAAAGCCTGTAAGGAGGATGGGTCACTCAAGGAGATGGAAAGGTGGACAGACTCATTTATCCTTGTCCTTTTCAGAAACAATGGCCTCTGAATTCTGACTCTTTATAGTAGCTTGAGTGGGAGGGAGAACAATTCCACTCACTATCTATGGGCATGAGTTCAGACATGATGTCACTTAAGGGTAAATATGTGACTGATGTGCTCTGGATGTTTGGCAATGTGGACCAAGTGTATAATTGCACTCCATCCAATTATGGAATTGTACTCCATCCATGTATGCAATTGTATTCCATCTAAAGATGCTGGTTGGGAGGAGACAGACACACTATAGGCCTGGTTCTGTTTTTAGGCTTTATTCCCTAAGGGTTTGTTCTTATATATGCAGCTCAAACTTCCACCACTGCTATGTGCCCTATTGTGGACCAGCTCACTAAACCTTCCTCAACAAGGACAGGATACACCAGCTGGGCAAGTTTTTCAGCACTGAGTTCCAGTAGTCCATGACCAGATAATTGAAGGAGCTACTTTTCAATATTAGACAGGTCATCTCCGGCCTCCAGATGATATGGTGGGGGATTGAAAAGATGCAGCACCCCAGGATTCACCCCATGGTTAGAACAGAGAGTTTATCTTCCCTATAAGTTCAAAATCAAACAAAAAGTCCTCTGTAACTATTGTAATTTATTTGCTGAATTTGTAGTAAGCTGTTTCCAAGAAATGTAATAAGCAAGTTTATACAGTTATTAACACACACTGAGTGCTTCAGCCATGACCAGAAATGTAGTATCAGCATTTATTTACGAAGTTGTGTCAAAAATCAATCTTGGTACTACACTATACACCACTGGCACCTGCTGACCACACTTCCTAACAGCATGTCTCCAGTGCAATGGTCTCCTTTGCTCTGCTCTGGTTTAGCTCTGCTTAGCTGCATGACTTTCTGCTTGTAGATTATATTCATGGGGCATGCACATCTGAATCTGAATAAAGACAGAAATACAGGAGTTTATGATAAGAGGATGGACTGTTTTCTAAAATATAATTAGATGAGATGTTATAAGAAGACATGTTAATATAATGAAAAGTGCAATTAAGAAGAAACTAATCTCCAAGTATACATCCCACATTAGAAATCAACGTTATTAACTAATTAAGAGACAAATGTCATTCCATATCAAGATATTTCTTCCTTAAGTAAAGCAAATAGGTCGTGCTGAAGCTGGCAAAATGTTGGAAAGATAAGATATCCTTCCGTGCTGTTGAAATTTTTGATTATAGACTGATAACAAGTCCTGTGAATTTCTGTGCAAAGTTTTATCAAACCTGATAGCAGTTTTCAGATTTCTGGGATTCACTCAGTTATTTGCCATCCCTTTGAAAGACTTCAATAATGGTGTTGAAAATGAGGTAGTGACTAGTTAAACCTTTCCAGCAATCAAACCTAAGTTTAAGTAATAATTGCATACATGTGTATGTTTTTAAGCCTTTTTAACTTCATAGGTTAATACAACAAATAGCTTATGGCAGGAGCCATCTAGCAGATCAATACCCTACGGCTTCCCCATATGTGCCTGCAAGATTCGCTTAACACTTGGAAGAGATTATGAATATCACATATGAGACAGAGCCTGCTCTAGTGAAGGAGACTTCTACTATTAAAGCACATTAATTTGTCTTATACTAGAGTGTTTAAGAAAAGCAAAAAGCATTATTTTACTCATGTAGGCAAAGTGTGCTCAGCGTAATGAAAACTCATTTGCTCTCTAAACAGAATCCTACCCCCCTTGTATGCTGAAGGTCACCATACATAATCTGTAGGCAGCTGAGTAAAATCTTAAGGTACTATAAGGCACATTAAAAATAATAAATAAGTGACTTAAGTACTATAAGGCACATGAAAAAATAAGTGACGGGTATTATAAGGCACATGAAAAAATAATAAATAAGTGACATAAACATGATAGTCTCTTAGTGAATTTCATGCAGTGAACTTGTTCCAACATTTTCAGATGACTAGTTATAAAGAAGAAAAAAATTACCATTACATTCAAAAGAAAAGCTTACCATAATGCAATTTAATGGAACAAAAAATTCTGTCACCACTCATTTACAGTTTGAAGTTATCAGCAAATGTATTAGGCCAAAACTCATCTCCTGTATCTAAAATGCAAATATGAAGTTAAATAAAATACTACCCAATACTTATTCCCATAGCATATCTCATTAGGGACTCAATCCAATGAGAGCATGCACCTTGAAGCAGAACTTTAGAATTTAGTTGCTGCCAGTCCATATAATCATGAAAGCACTGACTACTTTTTTTAAGTAAGACACTAAGTACGCCATCATGAGATAATGAGATAAAGGTCTTTAATAGATTCATATCGACAACATGAATAGAAAGGCCCTGGTCTAATGTCTTACTGTCTAAACCAGAAAAGGAACATGGATCAGCCAAGCCGAATCTACTGTACAGAAAGACACTCTGGTTAGTGTCAAGTCAAGATGCATAAATAATATTATTATTAACCTGCAGCTTATCTACTGATATTCTCAAAGAAATTTTACACAATACATACTATCTGTTAACTATTTTTATTTATTTATTTTTTAACCTTTTTCTCTCTCTGCCGCCTGCTAACCATCAGGTCACATTTTGCCTTTTCTGTCATCACCCAGGCAGCCATTAGAGCTATATACTTAGCTCCCAACCCCTTAACATTAACTTGTGGCCATGCTACCCAATGGAGATTACTGAAATGGGGGGGTTACTATGCCAGGTCTACCAGGGCTTACATGCTTTCACAACTACCTTGTGTTTGCTAAAGGTTCAAAATCACAGAAATTCACTATTCACTCATGTTAACGTATAAGAGGTGATTGCCAAAGAGTGTTGTATAACATTTTGGGAAGTTACTCCCTTTCCCAATGTTGTGCAACTATGAAGTTGGCATCTATATATATATATATATATATATATATATATATATATATATATATATATATAGGGTCTATATTAGAACATCGAACATTCAAAATGTCGAGTGTTCTAATACTGAACCCTATCAATCGAAAAATCAAAACATCGAACATTCAGAACAGCAAATTTTTTCCTAGAGAAATGTGTTACTATCTTTAAATCTGAGCTGCTCCCTTGTTTAAATTTCTGGCGTGATATCCTAGCTGAATAGATAGAACTGTGGTATACTGTCTCTTTTAAGTAGTACTGAAGCTGAATTGCTGCTAGAAGGACTGGTTAAATGCTTTTCTTCTAAACTAAAGTGTTCTCAGTCCTTATTAAACAAGGAATGTGGTCAGCGCTAGCTAAGCTCTCCTGGGAAACTGACTTTTGATGGATATTTGAAACATGCTTTCTTTGATATATAATTTGCTTTTCTGTCCTTTCCCTGTGTCTCTATGATTATTCTTTTTTTTTTTTTCCTCCTCTCTCTATCCTATTTTTCCCTCCTCAGCTCCTGCCCAACTATTTCCCAGCTTCATCTCACAGTGAGACCCTGCAAAATTTGTTGACCGGCATTTCAGGTCCCTTCCTACTCAAATAGGAACCATCTCTTGTCATTCTAAGGACAAACTAAAGAAAAAGTATGCAAACTAATTAACGCTGTTTGAGTTGCTAAACTGAAGCTTTTAGGTGAGACCTCCTTGTGAGCACATTACCAGGAACACCATTCATCCATCCATATTTTTTCCTTAGCACTGCTCTGAGTGATCCCTGTCTCTGAACTGTTTATCCTAGCCCCCCCCCCCAAGGCCTGTCTTCACAACCCTGGCTGTTTCCCTCTAGAAAATAGTGTTTTTCCACCTTTCCAGTAGCCCCTGTATTAACATATTTCCAAAGAGGCATCTGGTTGATTGTTTTTTTTTTCTTTCAGCGTGGAACTCCGAACCTGGTGTAGCCCCACTCTGCTCACCCTCACTAAGGTCTGGCTTACTTCACTCCCATCCCAACCCATTCCCACACACCCTCCCATATAATTTCCTTTGTACTTATCCCACCACTCAAACCCCACCCCTCCCTGTTTCCCAGTTCCACCTCTTCTCCTACAAGTCTCTTACATTAGACTTATTTTCTATCTACTTCTACATTGGTTACTTCATATATTTTCTCATTCAACCTGTTGCTTCCCCCTCACCAATCATTCACTCACCCTCTTTTAAACCAAAACTGCCACCCCATCTTATCTACTCCCTCTCCCCCCAACATGCCTTTCAAAAGCATAACCTTTCTCTTGTTACATCCCCTACTCTTTCTTAATACTCTCACATCTTATCACTCCCATGTAACACCATCACATTTCCACACTTCTAGTATTGATATCAACTCTTTCATGCAACCCCTACAGTATTTCCCTATATGCTGATAACTCTTTCCTCTAAACACTCCCCTCCCTAAAAACAGATTACCTCCTTTCCATCCTACCACACTAGATGAAAAAATAAAGCACCTCCTAATCAAACACTTCCTCCTGCTAAGATTTCTACTTCTGTCAGGTGATATTCATCCTAACCCTTGTCCCAGCCCCACCTCCCCAGTTGATAACATTAACTACCCAAACCCTACCAGCTATATTCCTATAAGAAAACAGGTATTCTTCTATGGTCTGAATCTTAGAAGTGTTCTTAACAAAATAAGTGACTTCCAGCTGGATGGCTAATATACCCCAGATATAATCACTCTGACTGAAACGTGGCTAAAACCACAGAACCAAGACACTGGTATCCTCCCACCTGGATACAACATCCTTAGACTTGATAGACAAAAGATAAAATGTGGTGGAGTGGCCATTGTCTTTTCTGACCATCTTACTCCCTGTAGCCCAAACAAAGCTACTCCCTCCTTCTCTCCTGCTGAACTCTTGATGGCAAACTTTAAACTAAACAGTTACACAACTATCACTGTTGTAGCTATCTATAACCCCCCAGAGACAACATTATTATCCTTGAAAGCATTTTCTCCCACCTCTCCCAAAACATTCATAATGAAACCATCCTTCTCGGGGATGTAAATATTAACTGGCTTATTCTACAAGCACAAAACACTACTTCATTCATCAACTTTCACGGCTTTTTGCAACTAATCTCTTTACCCACTCATACCAACAAATCTCGTCTCTCTAAGTCTCTTATAGATTGGATTTTAGTCTCCACCCCCACAAATACCATAATCCTGAGACTCTGCCCAACTCCCTTAGTGATCAGTCCCCTGTTAGAGTTGTCAGATACAGTCCTCACTTCATTAGGCCCCACAGATACATTACCTCCCGCAAACTTTCCACCTTCTGCCCTGTGACCTTCAAAGACCATCTCTCCAGAATAAACTGGTCCCATCTAAACTTTTTCCCCCTCGACGAAGCTGTACATTAATTTAACACTACCTTCCTAAATGCCCTGAACTCTCTCACTCCTCTCTGCACTGTCAGGATCAAATCTAATATATCTCCTTGGTTAACAAATCTGACTCGTACCCTAATGAAAAATAGAGACAGGTTGTGGAAATCGTGGACAGAAACTAAGCTCCCCATACATTTGCAAAAATATAAAGAACTTAGAAACCTGGTAAAAAAACACATCTACAAAGACAAAAAGAACTACTATACTAACTTTCCCTCTGCCCAAAGCTCAGACCCCAAAAAACTCTGAAGCTTCATAAACCAAATCTTGCATCCTAGACACCCTTCCTCCCCAAACCCCTGCTCAAACAACGCACCTGAAGAAACAGCTAACTTATTCAACACCCACTTTAAAGAATCTATATCTAAGATGATCAACTCCTTCCCTTCTACAAATACTAACTACTCTTCCAAATCTTCTCCTTCTCAAACCCCTCTACATTTACTCTCAAAACAGTACCTACCAACTATATTGCATCTTTACTCTCTAAACTTAAACCCTGCTCTCCTTCAGCTGATAATCTTCCCCCCTATTTCCTGCAGATTGCATCTGAACCCTTGGCTTTCCCTGTAGCCACCCTAATAAATTGCTGCATCTCTGAATCATATGTTTCCTCCTTATTTAAAAGATTTTACACCTTACCTATACATAAAGGCGGTAACTCCACTGACATCACTAATTTCAGACCAATTTCCATCCTGTCTCCTCTCTCAAAAATATTGGAAACATGTATACACAAACAAGTCATGCAAAACCTCCTTCAGGAAAACTTACTTACACCTACCCAGCATGGCTTTCACCCTAAACAAAGTACCATAACTGTGCCAATCTCTTTCATAAATACAATCTCTCTGGCTCGTGACAACAATAAACTGGTCTTTTACCTATTCCTGGACCTCTCTAAGGCATTTGATGGGTCTATATTAAAAGTATGAATGTTTACTTACCCGAATACCTAAACGCCGACACATATTCCGCGAACTGCAAATACACCGGACGCCCTAAACCGCAAATTCAAAAACTCAAAATGTCATAGTTGTCCCATCCCACCGCCTGCTACATGCTACCTACACAAACAAACTAAATAAACCACATACATACACTTACCAAAACCCTATTTCTAACCCTAAACTAAACCCTACTTCTAACCCTACACTAAATCTTGCATATACCACCACGTATGCACTTAATCCGCACCCTAACCCTAAGGTCCGTAACTATCACACGCTTACCTTAAAAAGATATATCCAAGCAAACTAAATAATCCACACACATACACTTAATAAAACCCTACTTCTAACCCTACACTAAATCTAACATACATTACCATCTATGCACTTACCTTAACCCGCACCCTAACCCTAAGGTCCGTAACTATCGCAAACTTACCTTACGGAGCTATACCGCAGAAGGGCTAACCATGACGATTCGACATTTCCAATTTCCTGCTTCAGGACGATCAATGTTTTTGCGGTTCGATGAAGACGTATTGGCGTTTAAGTATTCGGGTAAGTAAACGCTCGTTATTTTAATATAGACCCCATTTGATATGGTCTCTCAACCCCTTCATCTGAACAAACTATCAAACCTTAATTTCTCTTCTTTCACTATCACCTGGTTTTCTAGCTACCTCTCTGATCGTCTACAGTCTGTCAAATGGCTCTCAGCTCTATCCCCTCTCCTCCCAATCAAAATGGGAGCCCCCCAAGGATCTATCCTAGGACCACTACTCTTTAATATCTTTACTAACCTTCTGCACACCTCCTGTCCTCAGTCATCCCTCATACAATATGCAGATAACTCTACAGTCATCACCATCATGGACACCCCCTCTGACTGCCACACTGCTACCCAAGCATCCTTTATCTCCACTGAATCCTGGTTCTATGACAACCTACTGATTCTCAATTCTAAGAAAACTAAATTCTTGCTCTTTCACCCAAAAAAACTCATTAATCTCAACTCTACTTTTACTATACTGTCCCTCAATGACACAGCTATCACTGGTGAATCTAGCCCTAAACGTCTAGGTGTAACAATTGATGACCAACTCAAGTTGATCTACATTTGTATATCTGTATTAAAAAGACACATCAAAAACTTGGACTCCTTTACCGCAACACAAAGTTCTTAACAAGCAAAGCAAAAATAACCCTCTCACATGCATACCTTCTTCCTAGCCTATTATATAGCTGTCACATTTCTACTAATCTGAACTCATCACTCTTAGCTAAACTAGTATCAACCTATAAGAAGGTGGCTAAATTCAATGCACACCATACTTATAGGTCTCATCACTGTCTTTCTCTAAGACACTTAGACTGGCTGAAATTACCCCATCAGCTCCTCCTCTCTCAACTACAAATACTCCACTCAGTTATATACCAGCAATCTTTCTGTCCTAGCCAAACTTCTATTATATCAAAATATTCCCCAACTAGGTCTCTATGCAGCTCGGACCAAAACCTGCTACAAATTTATAAACACAAGTCGAAAACTGGTTGCAACCTCTACAGCTACAACTCTGCCAAATACTGGAACAAACTGCCCTTAGAAATTAGATTCTTCAAACACCCTAAACAAAACAGTTACCAGAGAATGCCTAAAAACTAAATGTCTTGCCACTGCTTTAGTCCTCCTTAAACTACTCCCCTATGCCTCTTAGACTGATATCACCTCCTTCCTCTCACCTGCACCCTCATCTTGTATAATCTCATAAATCCTCATTTCATTGGGCTACTGTCTAATCTTACAATTCTTTTCCTAGCCTTTTTTGTTTATTTCTCTATTATCCATCACCCTCCCTCTCAACATCTCTTGTTTCTCCACCAGCAGAATAAATATATGCCATAATTATAACAAAAGCTTTTTTCTATCACATTGCTGAATATCTATAATGTATTTGTGGCATTGGAATTATGTCTACTTTTATTACAACCTTCATGCCAACTACTTGTGTAAAACTATTCTCACTTTGTATGTATATACTGTATAATAATGAGTTTGCTTATTGTCTAATTTTCTCTGATTAATAATTGTATACTATTGTGGAGCTTTTCTCCCCGGGTTGCTGCTGAAAATGGGCCAATCAGCCAAGTCACACTAACTCGATCAACAAATGTAAAAAAAAAAAAATAATAATAATAACACACTTATCCGTGAATGAATAGTACATTTAGGTATACCAGAACAGTAGGGCATAACACGCAGAACATTTTTTTTTCTGTTTGGACCAGCAACTTGTGAGAATTCATAACATTATCTGTACTCCTTGTGATGCCCGTGCACTGGCCAAGTAATCAAGGAGCCTCAATCCTCACCGCTAACACCAGTGAGGGGCATCCACATTGGGAAGGATAACAAATACACACACAGTAAAGTACAATTTTCCTTAAGAGCACACAGAGATCACAGTCAGTCTGGGGCTGGTTTCTCCCTTTCTCTCTAGATCTTCAATAAGACTCCCCACTGGCACAGCTATAGGGTACAGATCTCAGCCAAGGAGTCTAGCCAAAACCTCCAGTGCCCTCTCTGTCCAACCAGTGCTTTGTGTCCCTACCCAAGTAGCTGACACACACACACACACACACACACACACACACACACACACACACACACACACACACACACACACACACACACTTTGAGTTTTGGTTTATATATAAACATACAGACACTCCTGGGGAATGCTGGCACAGGTTCCCCAGCTATGCCCTGTCCTGCCAGGCTATAAGGTAGTAATCACTGCCACCAACTACTCTTATCAGCTACTAATTATTACTGTGCAATATTATTATCCAATTAGTAAGTCTGAAGAACAGCAAGGCTTATTTGGAGTGGCTTTGTACAGTAATCACTATAGACATGCAATGTACTCTAGAGCTTAAATTATCTCTACACAAAACAGCCACAGTTGAAAGGTTTAAAAATATTTAATAATAAATTATAAAACACAAGACAAATCTTCTCAGTTCAACACAGTGCTAGTCCAGAGTTCAGAGATCACAGGAAATGTTTAAAATAATACTGTAGAATAGTCTGACATAAATATAGAAAACAGCTGGTCTAAACTTACTATTTTCTATTTCTTACAAGAAACGCTAAAGTCTAAGATCCTACTTACATACAGACAGAGCAAAGCAAGTGCTGGTGAGTGGTCACTTCTGAAGACAAATGCAAAATGCTCTGATTCTCTCTCTCTCTCTCTGAGAATCTTAAAAATAATACATCACTGCTGACTCATTTTAGATTACACCATTCTTCTCTGGTTCCCAGGCTAACAGAAACTAAGAGTTTTGACATTTCTTTGATCTTGCACCTGGCCAGAAAACTACAGCAATAAAATACATTGTATAAATAAAATCTAGCAATTAACTCTGGTCTCAAAACAATAAAAGGAATTCCTCAGGCTAGACCTTATGTCTCCGAGCTTTGAGATCAAAAAGTCATACAATGCTTGACTTATCAGCTTTCTTCCAGCAGAGTGCGCTGTGGTTACATTTTTGAAGTATAACATTTAACACAGTTTTCTTACATTTAAGAGGACAAGCCTGTGGATTATATTCATATTTACAATGACATATAATTATCTACAAAATTCTATCTAGCTAGGCTGGCAGTCTTCACATATCTTCATCAAATCCTCTAAAGCTAGCTATGAAAACAGAATTGCAGCAGATAGTAAAGACAGCCACAAGGCCTTCTAAAGTTATGTAAAGAATCTCCACGCAATACCCAGATTTGCTCTGAGCTACAGCACAATGGTACCTCCTATACACAGCCAACAGATATTGCCAATATACTGGCCGCCAGATTCAGTGCCAACTTTACACCCCCCAAAGGACCAATCACAATTCCAGTAGATTGCCAGGCAACCAGTATTACTGCTGCACAGGTTAAAACAGCACTGTGCAAGGCCAAGTATACAGCTTCTATGGGCCCTGACAATATCGCTGGCTGTGTTCTTCATGAACTACAGAGTGAACTGGCACCTCACCTGTGTGCCCTGTTCAATCACAGCTTACCTCAGGCTTTGTCCCTAATGAATGGTGCACTGCGCTGCTACAGTCATCCCTCTCCACAAAGGAGGAGCAACTACAGACCCTGGGAACTATCGCCCCATTAGCCTGACAAGTCTGATATGCAAAGCTATGGAACACATCATCATGGACCTAATAAACAAGGATATAGGGAATCTCCAACTTTGGATACCACACAGTTTGGTTTTGTGAAGGGTAGATTATGCCTGCTCAACTTGGTTGACTTCTTTGAGTCAGTCACCAGAGCTGTGGATGAAGGCAAGGTGGCTCATACAGCCTACCTTGATCTGGCCAAGGCCTTTGATACCATTCCCCACATAGGAATCATAGAAAAA
Organism: Protopterus annectens; assembly: GCF_019279795.1. Taxonomy (NCBI): domain Eukaryota; kingdom Metazoa; phylum Chordata; order Ceratodontiformes; family Protopteridae; genus Protopterus; species Protopterus annectens. The sequence goes on along the minus strand of NC_056727.1, from coordinate 967,255,347 downwards.
CTCACTAAGCTAGGAATCCACCCTTATATCACTAGGTGGGTTGCAAACTGTCTCACAGCTAGAACCCACATTGTGAATGTAGCTGACTCCAAGTCAGACTGCTGACCAGTCACAAGTGGAGTCCCACAAGATCGGTCCTGGGTCCTCTCCTGTTTGGTATCTACTTCTCAGAAGTCTAGGCCAACACGAAGGGACTCTGACTGACAAAGTTTGCAGATGATTGCAAGTTGGGAGCCATTATTAACTCCCCAAGTGATGTTGACATCCTACAGAAAGGCCTCACTGAGACCAACAACTGGTGTCAGAACCATGGCCTTAAGCTCAGTGCCAAAAAATGTGTCATCATCCCCTTTGAGAAAACCCAGTTCCCATGAATTACCACATCAATGGTAGTACACTGATCACAGAAGGCGTAATAAGAGATCTGGGAACACAGGTGGACAGCAACCTCTCTTTGGACCACCACATTGTCACTGTGGTCAGAAAGTCCTTCTATGTGGCACATCTCATTACTAAGGGTTTTGCATCCAGGAAGAAAGAGGTCATTGTCTCTCTCTCCTCTTCCCTCATTAGGCCAATCATCGAGTACAATGCCCCATTTGGCATGTACCTCACTAGACACCTGCAACAACTGGGGAGGCCGCAAAAGTGCCTCACAAAGAGGATCCTAGGCCTTAAACACTTGTCCTATATGAACAGACTCAAAAAACTTCAACTATTCTCTGTCTCATATTGTCTACTTAGAGGTGATCTCTGCTTGACTTACAAAGCCATGTCTGACCCAGCTCTGTTAGAAATGCTACATCTAAAAAAATTCCAATTCCTCGGCACCACATGCTCCAGAGACCTCATCCTCACTAACACAATCAAAAGACCATTCTGGAGGGACAGGTTCATAACCCAGAGACTATCCATGCTATGGAATAGACTTCCCATACATGTCAAACACAGCACTGGCCCTCTTCAAGAGAAATCTTGATGAGTGGATGAGAAATAGAAAATCCACCTCAGGGATCCCTCCAGGGCTGTACTCGACAGAGGCACTGGGAACTAAGGTCGGGTGGCACGATGCCAGGGTAATCCTATGGGCTATACTTGTAAAGGCTCAAGGGCCATTAGCCTAGTACACACCTATGAACACTCCTAATGTGGCATTGCATATAATTCCTGTCTTCAATAGACACATGCCATGACCAAAGACACTGATATCGATTTCAATATTTTAAAGCACCTGTGTTTTTATTAAAGGCTTACTGTAACTCTACTGACTACTTAGGCCCATTTACATTTTTTAGGATGACCATTAAATAAAGTATTATTGGTAGTGATTCCACTGAAAATCTTTTCACAATAAACATCATTCTTACCACAGTATAATTGCTTCCAACCACACTGAAGTAGTTTCTCTGTAAAGATGAAACACCTGTCTGCTTATAATTTAAGTAAGTATCATTAAAATCTTCCCAGAGTCTTGGTATTCATTGCACACATATATATGAGTCTACTACAGGTCCTCAGATCAAAACCCTGAGTATAAAGTACTGACTGAATATGTGTTGAGAATTACCCATCTAGACAGACAGATATAGATACAGCTATAGATACAGAAATATAGACATCGGTATAGATATAGGTATAACGACATCTTTCACACACACACACACATACACACACACACACACACACACACACACACACACACACACACACACACACACACACACACACACACACACACCACAGTGATTGTAGGTCTGAGGCACCCATCTTTTATTGTTCCTAACAGATGCACTACCTCCTTCCTCCAGGACTAATAACCCAGCTAGTCAGCATTACAGATAGTTTTTTTTTTTTTTTTCAAGACATGAAGTCCTACGAACATTGTTTAAGAATACATTTAGTTCCAACTTCCCTATATATTTATTTCAAGCAAGTAAGAAAAATTTGCACTGGTATGCTGTTAAGGACATTAATGTTCAGCAGCCATCAGATATGTTGTCTAGTGTAAAATGCTTGTCAGTCTCTTAAACTTGCCTTAAAATGAAACAGCATAAAAGTTTGCAAAGCACAGAAGGCCAAGTCCAAGACTATATCATGTTCTGCATGTGACCCCCTCACTCTTCTCTAGCTTACTGTCCATATGGGCAAGTTAACTAAGCCTGTGCCTTTTTGTTCAACCTTAAAAAGAGGCATGAGAACCTAAGTAGTCACAACTAGTTAAAAATAAGTTAGATGACTTGTAGCTGCGCACAGCCTTGTTCAAAATTGCTGAATGCTGCACAAATGCAGTAGTCCATTCTAAAGTACAGTCCTTAGGGCAACACAGCTATTTTATCAGTACACATTTTTGTTTCAGGCCTCGGGGCAGGATGTATTTTAAATGAGTAAAAATACTGTGCAGAATAAGTTTCCTAATGGCTTGTAGGCCTTGCCTCCCAAGGAATTGCTACAAAACCTCTGCTTTTACCACAGCTTATATGAAATGCGAGGCAAAAACATTTTAACTAGAGCGATAATATGTCCTTTGTGGGAAGTATTTAGGAATCAGAATAAAATCCTCTTGTTTAAAACACAAAACTATTTCTCATGTGAATCAATCCGCACTTGTATGTTCTTTTTACAGTATTAATAAATTGACTTTTTTTTATAATCCTAAGGCTATTTTAAGCAGAAGATTTGAATATTTTATTTGGGTTTTTGAAAACCTTTACAGCATTTTGCAAATAAGGCCTCTAACTTTCATGGTGTAGCAATGTATCTGGCATTATTGTAAAAAGGAAAGCATTGTGCAGTTTAAACATAGCTCAAGATCCCATGATCTACATAGAGTTTTAACTCTGTGGGACTAGTTAACATTTATTCTTGCCCATTGTTTGAACCCAGCAAAGAACAGTTTCTAAACTAAATATTATTTTTTTATGTATACAGGGCTTTGTGAAACTTTTTTTTCACAATCATTTTTACAATATTGTTACACATATAACTTTTATAAAAACAAATATTCATTTGGGATTATGGCTTCTCAATTTCGTCCAGTGTGACCAGAACAACATGAACATTTCATAGTAAATCAAGCTAGGTATGAATATGAAATCTCTGTCTGACAGTTCTACACACTGCTTAGCAGGGCAAAGTCTTCTGCTCACAAATAAACAAAATATAAATAAGCTAGCTTTCTCCCATGGGAGATATGCACAATACTAGAGAGGGAAAATCCATTTCCAGTAGGTAATCTAAGTGAAAAACAAGTGTCAAGAGGGCACCTCTCCCACACCGTCTCTGTATTCTTAGAAGATGATTGTTCTGTTAGGAATAAGGGCAAAACAAAAACAAAGTAATTATGTTTATACATGCAGGCAAAGCTACAGTGGCTACACAATTGTTTTTCCAAATAATTTTTATAAGGCAGAGCTATCATGCTCACATGTGCTAGTAAACATACAACAATGCACGGGCAATACAAATCAGTGCTGTAATGAGAGATTGCACCTTTTCAGTCATATACTGGACAAGTATGTGTTAATGTGTATATAACCTTATGGACTCAAGTGTGAGTATGGATTTACCTTTTGCTGCAGGGATTCTTATTAGCAGCATTACTTAGGGTAACTGAAAAGTAAAGCTATAATGCCATATTTTAGAATTTGCTTTGCATCCCACCATGTGATAAAGGCCTGCTAAAGACCACCTTTTTGGTTCCAATTATCCCCATCCCCAAAATGCACTTGGTTTGTTTTTGTCAATTAATTACAATCTCCAGGACAGACATGCATTGTCAGAGAGGCATTCTCTTTCTGGTGTCAATGTTCCCATAAGAGCACAATGGGTTGTATTTTTGCATAATAAAAACAATTCAGAATATGTCACCTGGATGTAAATATTAAACACACACACACACACACACACACACACACACACACACACACACACACACACACACACACACAAACATGGATATGCACACATACACGTATACATGCATACACACACATAGACAGATACGTGCATATATCACAGCATACATGAATACTAGATCACATTAAAAGTAAAAACAGCAACTCAGAATATGTCACCTGAATCGAGCTGAATGTAAATATTACACACATATAGACATACACACACCCATGCACATGCACACCCCCCCACCCCCACACACATAGATAGATGCAGACATATATTGCAGCACACATTACATTTGCACATTAATAGATGAAAAAACGGAAAATGCAAGAGTATGTGATAGAACTATTTCTCCTTTGTAAGATTGTCTATACATTTATAACTGCATTAAATCCTCTTTTGTAATGTCATGTTGCCTTCCACAGTAACACATCAGATACTTAACTGTTTTTACAGCAACCATCTGTAAGGCAATGGATGATTCCTGTTTAACATATGTTTTCTTGCCTTTAGGAATAGTATAATCTGAAGTAAACTGGATCTTGTTAGGTCTTTACTTGTAATGCAAGATCAGATGTTACAATTGTTTATTTACAATAGTCATGACAATATGATGACATATTACTAATACTAGATCCCAGAAAACAGCCAAATATTATTTCTTCTGTTCGGAAGAACTGACTAAGGCAGGAAAAATAGAATGCATTTGTATAACATTGCTATCATACCTGAGATTTACAGAGATGCCAGTGTTTAGCTACCTACAGGGCTTTGTCTTAATAATGTATCTGCCATCTAGCAAGTTATTTATTTACTATTTATTTTATTTATTTATTGACATTTGTTGACCGGGAAAGTCCACTGGGACAGAAACCCATTTTCAGTGGAGGCACAGAGAGAAAAGCTTCACAATATTCAAATAATTCAACAGAAATACACAATTAATACAGAAATATATATACATAACATAGGACAAGAGTGTTGCTACGATGTGAATTTTGAAATATATAGATATCATCATACAGTAAAATACAAAGTAAATACTTTTGCATTCAGAGAATACAATTATAAATATAAATTCAGAGTGTTATAGGTAGGAAAGTAGTAATACTGAACTGGAAAGCGTTAATACAAGAGAGGTTTAAAGTAGGATCTGAGTAGTTAGATATGTGGGAATTAAAGAGGTTCAGACTGTATTTCACAGGTGCAGGTGGGATTATTTAGATAGTGCATTTTTAGTGCAGCTTTAAAGGCTATTAGGGAGTCTATTTGAGTAATGTAAGAGGGGAAGGCATTTCATAGTCTGGCAATGTGATAAGAATATAGACATTGTCCAGCTCTTTTGTTGGGTTTGGTTAAATTTAAAAGTTGCTTATTTGTAGACCGGAGGGTTCTAGTTGGGGTATATGTGTGTAAGATAGATTGGAGTGTAGGGCAGTTATTAGGTTTAAATATTAACTTGTTAGCAACAATTGATTGCGTGTAATAGACACTGGTGAAATTCAAGCCAAGACAAGTATGTAATAACTTTGCAGTGGTGTGAGCAGATGGGCATGCTAGAGGCAAGTTTTGCTATCTTATAGTAGCAGGATTGCAATTTATTACTTAGAGATGTATGGAGGTTTGTGAAAATGAGACTTCCATACATGAGGGAGGGGATAAGTAGAGTGCTTGCTAGTTTTATTTTTGTTTGTTTATCTAAGTAGAGTTTATGTCGGTATATTTTGCTAAGTTTGAAGTGTTTTTTTTATTGTATTGAGAATGTGTTGTTTGAAAGAGAGTTTATCATCAATAGTGATTCCTAGAAGGTTTTAAGTTTTTACCTGCTCAATTTCTGTATAGTTATGTGAAAAAATCTTGAATTCTTCGGCTAGAGGTTTCGATGAAACTAGTAACAATTTAGTTTTTTGGGGGTTCAACATTAATTGACAGTCATTTAGCCAAGTTTCTATGGATATGAATGTATCTTGTATGATCTTTTGGAGGTTGGAGAAATTGTTAGAAGAGGAGTTGATAGCTGAATTGTCTGTATATTGGATGAGTAGGCTTTGCTAGAAGACTTTATTAAGATCATTTATATGTTAAAAATTAGGGGTCCTAAAATGGATCTTTGTGGGACCCCTGTATTATTGCTGAAAAACAACCACAGGTGGCAAGACAAATCCAAGGAACAAAATATAATCCACTGAGGCAAGTTATAATCCACTGAGACAAATTTTAATTCCTAAAAGCAAGTTGTGTAAGCACTTTCGTCTTGCTTCTATGAGCAAGACTTCATCAGACAAACAGAATTAATGTAAAATGCAGCTATTTAAAGTGTAGCTGTTTAAAATGTCACATGCTAAACATCAATTAGCTTCTAAAAGCAAAAGTACAGATATTTAAAAACATTTCAATATGAATACAAATACTAAATGAATAAGCTTGAATAAATAAGCAAGCATGAATAAAACTGACCAAGAATAACATGCACACTGAGGATGGCCTGATTTTAAGAAAATTATCATCATCATCTTCTTTCGGCTGTTCCCGTTAGGGGTCGCCACAGCGGATCATCTGTTTCCATTTCTTCCTGTCCTCTGCATCATGCTCTTTCACACCAACCGCCTGCATGTCCTCTCTCACCACATCCATAAACCTCATCTTAGGCCTTCCTCTTTTCCTCTTACCTGGCAGCTCCATCCTTAGCATCCTTTTCCCAATATACCCAGCATCACTCCTCAGCACATGTCCAAACCAATGCAATCTTGCCTCTCTTGCTTTGTCTCCAAACTGTCCAACCTGAGCTGACCCTCTAATATACTGATTCCTAATCCTGTCCATTCTAGTCACACCCAGTGCAAATCTTAACATCTTTAACTCTGCCACATCCAGCTCTGACTCCTGCCTTTTCGACAAAGCTACCGTCTCCAACCCATATAACATAGCTGGTCTCACTACCCTCTTGTAGACCTTCCCTTTCACTCTTATTGGTACCAATCTGTCACAAATCACTCCTGACACTCTTATTCACCCATTCCACCCTGCCTGTACTCTCTTCTTCACCTCTCTTCCACACTCACCATTACTGTGAACTGTTGATCCCAAGTACTTAAACTCATCCACCTTTACCAACTCTACTCCCTGCATCCTCACCATTCCTCTACCCTCCCTCTCATTTACACACATATATTATGTTTTAGCCCTGCTAACCTTCATTCCTCTCCTCTCTAAAGCATATCTCCACCTCTCCAGGGTCTCCTCAACCTGGTCCCTACTCTCACTACATATCACAATGTCATCTGCAAACATCATAGTCCACAGGGCCTCCTGTCTAATCTCATCTGTCAACCTGTCCATCACTACTGCAAATAAGAAAGGGCTCAGAGCTGATCCTTGATGTAATCCCACCTCCACCTTAAACGTATCTGTCACTCCCACCGCAGTCCTCACCAATGTCACACTACCCTTGTACATATCCTGTACCACTCTTACATACTTCTCTGCCACTCCAGACTTCGTCATACAATACCACAACTCCTCTCTAGGCACACTGTCATATGCTTTCTCTAAGTCCACAAAGACACAATGCAACTCCTTCTGACCTTCTCTGTATTTCTCCAACAACCCTCTCAGAGCAAATATTGCATCTGTAGTGCTCTTTCCTGGCATGAAACCATACTGCTGATCACTAATCTTCACCTCCCTTCTTAACCTAGCTTCCACTACTCTTTCCCATAACTTCAAGCTGTGACTGATCAATTTTATCCCTCTGTAGTTACTGCAGCTCTGCACATCACCCTTATTCTTAAAGAAGGTACCAAAACACTTTTTTCTCCACTCCTCAGGCATCCTCTGACATTCCAAAATTTCATTAAACAATCTGGTTAAAAATTCCACTGCCATTTCTCCTAAGCACCTCTATGCTTCCACTGGTATGTCATCTGGGCCAACAGCCTTTCTATTCTTCATCCTCTTCATAGCTGTCCTTACTTCCTCCTTGCTAATCTGCTTCACTTCCTGATTCACTATCCCCACATCATCCAACCTTCTCTCTCATTCTCTTCATTCATCAGCCCTTCAAAGTACTCTTTCCATCTGCTCAACACACTTTCCTCACTTGTGAGTATGTTTCCCTCACTATCCTTTATCACCCTTATCTGCTGCGCATCTTTCCCAGCTTGGTCCCTCTGTCTAGCCAATTGGTACAGGTCCTTTTCTCCCTCTTTAGTGTCCAATCTCTCATACAACTCTCTGTATGCCTTATCCTTAGCCTGTGCCACCTCTCTCTTTGCCATGTGCCTCATCTCCTTATACTCACGTCTATCATTATCATTATCATCATCATTTTAAGAAAATGATATAAAAAAAAACATTCTTTAAAAACTGTACTAAATAATTAATGTGCAAAATGAGCAATTTATATAAAAGAGCAATTCATTTAAAAGAACTAACCACTAGTAAAATCATATATTCTCTATTACCCAGCCTGTCGTTAACTAATATAATACAAAAAAAATACAGCGAATGTAAGTATTTCTACTAAGGTTCAGTGATGTAAATAAACAACAAATGTTCAGAAGAAATGTTCAGTTACCTCTGCAAACTCTTCAGTTTTAAAACACAAGACAAAGAACATAAATCATTTAGCCCTGGTACATTATAGGCATTCAATTTTATTTGCCATAATAATTTGCACAGGTCTAGCTTAAGGGTGAGGGGTCCCCCGTAGGATCTTGTTCAATCTGATCAATCACCCTAATCTTGAAACCATGCTAAGGGTGTTTGTGCACATGCTTAGCCAGTGCATTCGCCAATTTTAGCTACCCAATGCTGTAAATATGTTCATAGACCTTGTCCTTGAATCTACAATCAGTCTTACCAATGTAGAAACAAGGGCAGAGGTTACAGGTTGCTAAACAGACAACTCCCTTGGTGGCACAATTAAATCTTTTATTTATGTAGTATTTTCTCCCTCTAATGGAGAAGGTATAACCCACCTCCATAAATCTACACTGGGAGCAACTCTCGCATTTATACATGCCTGGGGCTCTGGCAACTGGAATCCTACTCCTCTCCAACAAACTTTTAAGGTTCTGCCCTCTTCTATAGACAGTTCTGGGTCTGGGTTCGGGGGCAGAAGTCAAATTTGTATCAGAACTAAGTAAAGACCAATTTTTATATAAAATTTGTCGTACTAACTTAGCATCGATACTGAATGATGTGATAAAAGTCACCTTGAGTGGGTTTACTTTATATGACTGGCTCTGCTCAACTAAAGATGTCAAAGTGTCGGACGTTGCATGCCTAGTTGGAAGTATTGGACTAAACACTCCATTAGTTCTCTTGTATTGGACCTCAAATATCATCTCTTCTAAAAGTTGACTAGGGTACACCCGTTTCAGAAACATTCCCCTCAAGGTTTGACATTCCACAAAAAATTCATTGTCATCAGAAACCATGAGGGCCGCCCTCACCAACTGGCCCTTAACAATAGATTTCTTTTGTTGATTAGGGTGGCTACTGGTGTAATGAAGAAAGGAATTGGAGTAGGTCATTTTTCTGTGAATCTTAGCTTTGAACACTTAGTCCCCTCTGTCTTTATAAAAATCTACATCCAAATATGCTATGTTCTCTGGACTTGAACTATATGTAAAGGACAAAAAATTCATAGAGGCCTTTAAATAATCAATAAACTCAGAATATCTTTGATAGTGCCATCAAACATAATGAACACATCATCCAAATATCTGGTATAGTAGTAGACGTTGGCACTAAACTTGTTGTTAAAGACAAAGTGTTGCTCCCAATGGACCATCACGAGGTTGGCAAAGTTAGCCCCACATGAAGAGCCCATTGCAACACCCGTCTTTTGTAAATAATATCTCCCTTCAAACATGAAATAATTGTTTGTCAAAATTAAATCCAAAACTTCTTGTACTAGCTCAATTTCTCTTACTAAACTGCCCTTATCCGTCATGAAATTGGAAACCCATTCAATTTCTGTATCCATGGGTATGACAGTATAAAGGTCCTTCACGTCAATGGTCAGGAAAACAATGTGATCTCTGTATTCAAGGCCACTGATGTTACTTAGAAAGGACCAAGTGTCTTTGCAAATATGCTCCACACGTTCAACCAATTTCTTCAAAACTGTTGACATACTTAGCAGTGGGATAAGTGATGGAATTATTTCCATTCACAATAGGCTGGAGGGGTGGATCCTCTAAGCTCTTCTGAACCTTCGGGATTCCAAAAATTATAGGCGTCAGTGGGGCCAAGCATGACAAATAATTATACAGGTCAAATGAAATCCTAGACTCTATGAACAAATCATTCAGACAAACCTTCACTTTCTGTTGTGATTTGTTCATTTCATTCAATGAGGCTGGTGTATAATTGTCAGTATTCAATAATCTCAGCATACGTTCTCTATAATCAAATTCATCAAAAAACACAAGGCCACCTCCTTTATCTGGTTTAACTTATAACTAAGGAATTCTACCTATCCCAGTCTAACTCATTAAAATTCAAAGTTTTGCTGGAAGAAACAGATTGACTACTATCTAAGATATCACGTAAATCCAATTCACATACATGTTCAAAAGTCAACAAGGCTGGAGGCAAAGGTGGGTTAAATACACTTGGGTAGTCTGAATTCTCTATCTACTATGGGTTGGTTCTTAAACATACTCTCCAAGTTTAGTTTATGTGTGAAGAGTTTTAAATCAAGGACTGTCCTTGCTAGATTAGCTCTCTGGTCGGGGACAAAAGTTAAAACTTTGGCAAGACGGTCGGCCAAAGGTGTGTCCACAGCCATGCTTGAATAGTTAAAATTTTTAAAGTCCTGGTCACTGTTAAACACAATACTGTAAGAACTGGTGTTACCTCTATCAGAAGCACCAGCTAGGTTGTAGCTAGCTGGAGTAGCAACTACCTCTGGAATGACCAGTTCAGTCTCGGCCCCTTCACATTCAATGGCCTCGGGTTGTTGGTCGAATTGGTTTGGAAGTGGCCTCAGTTGTGAAAATTTTGAGAACTAATCTCGTTATTCAGAGGGTTGTTGCCAAAAATCGGTTCTTCATTGGGTGAAACAAAGTCCCGGTTATTGTTCCTTTGATTGGCATTATTCCCTTGGTTGGCATTAGTGACAATACCCCTTGACATAGTCTTACTGCTGGTGCTGTTCTGCAATCGGCCTTTCCAACTAGAGCCCTCAGGTTGTTGTTCCCATGGTTCACTTACTGCCTCAGCATAGCTGTATTCAGAGGGCTGAACAAGTGGTCTATATGGACCTTGGTTAAGCTCAGTACCATTAGAACGAATCGAGGGATTAAGCCAAACCTTGGCAGGTGGAGGTTTGGGGTAGGCTGATCCTTTACTGTAGTCATTACTGTCCCTTACCAGTTTTTTGTTTTTTGTGGCTTTTATCTTGGATATCTGACCATTAATACTTGTGAAAATGCAGTCATATTCATACTTGTATCTATCAAAATCTGGGTCCATTTTAATACCTTGGTCAAGTGATTCTATCACTTCATTCAGTACCTCAATAATGACTGTATAATGTTTAATGTATAATTCAATCAACTCAAAGCCATGTTTATCAAATAAGCATAATAAATCCTGATGAAAAACAGAATCACCTACTAGACCTGTTGGAAAATGCCATGATCTCAGCCCTTTAAGTACCTGGACCTGAGTGCCATTCGAACAGGAACTGTCAGTATTTAATGAAACAGGCTCATTCAGCCAATCTTTAAGGTGCATACCAAGAAAAGTATTTGAAACAGAGTTTAAAGCAATGACAGGGTGGGCAACACTCAAGTCACTATGAGTTCCCAAATGATGGTTGGAATCTGCACAAGCAATGTTATTTGAACTAGTGATGTTGTTTACACTAGAATTAAGTTGGGAAACCTGCGTTTCACTCCGGGCTCCCAACTGAATAGCAGAGTCAATTGTAAGCAAAGATTTACCTCTACAGGCTTCAACCATTGTTACGGGATTCCCGTTTGGGTCAGGCTCACCATTTGAAATGCTGACATTACCATTATTGTTAACAGATTCTTGCTGGTGATTAGACTCAGAGGTACAAGGCCTCACGGATAAGTTATTAACAGTAGTTGCAAGGTCATCCACTTTCTTGGTCAGAGCAGACACAACATTCAGCAACTGTTTTAAATCCAAACTGTTGCAGCTAGAGCCATCCAAAGGTTCATTTTCTTGTGAAAACAAATGTTCCTGATTGGAACTTGCACTTGCAGCCATGTGGTTAACAAACAAAACCACTAACAAACTTGTAAAGAATAACTGCAACAAATGCTGAAAAACAACCACAGGTGGCAAGACCAATCCAAGGAACAAAATATAATCCACTGAGGCAAGTTATAATCCACTGAGACAAGTTTTAATTCCAAAAAACAAGTTGTGTAAGCGCTTTCGTCTTGCTTCTATGAGCAAGACTTAATCAAACAAACAGAACTAATATAAAATGGAGCTATTTAAAGTGTAGCTGTTTGAAATGTCACATGCTAAACATCAATTAGCTTCTAAAAGCAAAAGTACAGATATTTAAAAACATTTTACTATAAATACAAATACTAAATAAACAAGCTTGAATAAATAAGCAAGCACGAATAAAACTGACCAAGAATAACATGCACACTGAGGATAGCCTGATTTTAAGAAAATTATATATATATATATATATATATATATATATATATATATATATATATATATATATAAACTTTGTTTAAAAACTGTACTAAATAATTAATTTAAAAAGCAATTCATTTAAAAGAACTAACCACTAGTAAAATCATATATCCCCTATTACCCAACCTGTCAGTTAACTAATATAATACAAAAAATACAGAGAATATAAGTATTTCTACTAAGGCTCAGTGATGATCAGATTGAACAAGATCCTGGGGGGGGGGGACCCCTCACCCTTAAGCTAGAACTGTGAAAATTATTATGGCAAATAAAATTGAATGCTTATAATGTACCAGGGCTAAATTATTTATGTTCTTTGTCTTGTGTTTTAAAACCTGAAGACTCTCCAGAGGTAAAAGGGCATAGCAAAATAAATTTAAAATGGGTGGCGAAAGCCAAACATACTCTGGCTAGGCTTATAAATGCCCTAGGGCAGATAGCCTAGTATGAACCTATGAACCTATGAACTTTCAAATTGAACATTTCTTCTGTACATTTGTTGTTTGTTTACATCACTGAACCTTACTAGAAATACTTATATTCTCTGTATTTTTTTTGTATTATATTAGTTAACTGACGGGCTGAAGGAAATGAATTGCTCTTTTAAATGAATTGCTCATTTTGCACATTAATTATTTAGTACAGTTTTTAAAGAACCTTTTTTTCTATCATTTTCTTAAAATCAGATCATCCTCAGTGTGCATGTTTATTCTTTGTCAGTTTTATTTATGCTTGCTTATTTATTCAAGCTTATTTATTTAGTATTTGTATTTATATTAAAATGTTTTTAAATATCTGTACTTTTGCTTTTAGAAACTAATTGATGTTTAGCATGTGACATTTCAAACAGCTACACTTTAAATAGCTGCATTTTATATTAGTTCTGTTTGTCTGATGAAGTCTTGCTCACAGAAGCAAGACGAAAGCGCTTACACAACTTGTTTTTAGGAATTAAAACTTGTTTCAGTGGATTATAACTTGCCTCAGTGGATTATATTTTGTTTCTTTGATTTTGTCTTGCCACCTGTGGTTGTTTTTCAGCATTTGTTGCAGTTATTCTTTACGAGTTTGTCAGTGGTTGTGTTTGTTAACCCCTGTATTACTGAACAGGTACTCTGATTGTTGGTTTTTGCCATCTAACAGATTGTTGTCTGTTTAGGTAGGGGCAGAACCAAGTTAACACACATAGGGAGCGTCCCAGTTTTTCTAATTGTTGTAATAACTTTATGTGTGATACTTCATCAAAAGCCTTTGATAGGTCTAACAGAAGTACTGAAGTTGACAGGCCAGCATCAAGAGCTTTAATCACAGTATCAGTGAAGGAGAGTAAAGTTGTTGTGCTATGTCCAGGATGGAATTCATTTTGAGTGGGAGCTAAGTGGTTATTGTTAGTGAGGTGATTTAGTAGTTGGGTTTGTATGCACTTTTCTAAGATTTTTGAAAGGGGGAGAGTATGGAGATTGGCCTGTAATTATTTTGTGTATTACCACCTTTGTGTAAAGGAGTTATAATAGACTTTTCCCACAGTTGGGGACATAAGATTCAGAGATTGAGTGATTAATAAGAATACTTACAGGGTAAGCTATTGCTTTGGCTGCAAGTTGTAAGTATTCAGGTGGTAAATTATCAATGAAGAGTGAGCAAGGTTTTAGTCTGATTAGAAATTTAAGAATTAGGGATGTAGGTGCTGGTTGAAGTGAGAAGGAGGGAGTGGATGGGATATTGTTAGAGGTAACCCTAGTGTGTATAGAGGTAGATATGGGGTCCATTTGTGTGGTATTTTGGGAGTTAGGACTGCTTTTTCTAGATGAACCCTTGACTATTTTTTATGGTATCAATGAAATGGGTATTAAACATTTGAGCGGGTCTATATTATAAGCACGAAAGTCCTTTTCAGCGAATATGAAAACAGTGACACATATTGCACGAACCGCGAAAACACCGAATGTCCTATACTGTGAAATTCAAAATCTTGAACTGTCATAGTTGGCTATCCCCACCGCCCGCTACATACGACCTACCCAAACAAAATAAATAAACCACATACATACACTAAACAAAACCCTACTTCTAACCCTAAAGTAAAGCTTGCATATACTACCATGTATGCACTTACCTTAACCCGCACCCTAACCCTAGGGTCCGTAACTATCGCACACTTACCTTAAGGAGCTATACCCAAACAAAATAAATAATCCATATACATATACTTAACAAAACCCTACTTCTAACCCTACACTAAACCTTGCATACATTACTATCTATGCACTTACCTTAACCTGCACCCTAACCGTAAGGTTAGTAACTATTGCACACTTACCTTAAGGAGCTATACCACCGAAGGGCCAACTATGACAATTCGACATTTCAAATTCTGCTCTTCAGAACGATCAGTGTCTTTGCAGTTTGATGAATACTTGTCGACATTTCTGTATTCACGTAAGTGGATCTTAACGGTTCTAATAGGGAACCCATTTGAACAATCTCGTGAGGGTGTTTGTCAGGAGAGGGTGATGGATTTTGAATGTTTCCTAGATTAAGCAAGGAGGATACAGATTTCCAGAATTTTTTGGATTATTTTGTTGTGTGGATAGTTGTGAGGAGAAACAGGTTTTCTTATCAGTTATGACCAGTTTTTTTTTACTGTATTACGAAGTTGTTTATAATTTTGTTCATTTGCCAGAGTTCTACATTTTTGCCATTCTTTCCAGCCTCTGTCTCTGGAGAAGAGGGTTTGTTTAGTTTGTTTTGTTAGCCAAGGGGCATGGTTAAGCTTTGTTCGTTTGGTGTGAAGAGGAGCTAAGCTATTTAATGTACTTAGAAAAACTTTATTAAAATAACCTACTGAGTTATCCAAGGGCAAATTTTTTTTGCTATTTACATTTTGAATATTGCTGGTATATTTCTATCCACTCTTTTCCTCTGGATCTCAGTCTCCTGTTTAAATCTGGCATGCTGTTCACTGGCAGGAATGCGCCTCTTCATGTCATCCTTGTTACATAAAGGGTTAGGGCTTTGTACAGGGACTCAATGACTCAAGTACAAACAGTGTTTAGTCTCATAGAGGGGTTTGCAGTGGGAATGGGTTTAAATTAGGGTTCAGATCAGATCCCACTGCTATTCATACTGGTGATAGATTACAAGCAGGTTGGAGGGGACAGATCAACAGATTTGCTGTATGCAGACTATGTGGCATTATAGGCAGACTCTGAGCAAGAATTTCAGTAAAACATAGGGGAATGGAATGCAAAACTGAAGTTGCATGGGATGAAACTGTGTACAGGCAAGGCAGCTGTAATGGCAGCAAATGGGGGAAATCAGAAGAAGCTGAGAAGGGGAAATAGTGGAAATGGATAACAACTTCAAGTATCTGGGAGGGGTGGTTAAGGAGAAGAAAAGTCTGAATGAAAAAGTCAAAACTGGAATCAGAGGACTGCAGCCACCTGCACAGAGCATCAGGGATAGTGTATGACAGAAGAATTTCAAAGAAGCTGAAATATAAAGTGTACAAAACAGTGGTGTGGCTAATATTACTGTATGGTACAGAAACCTGAGCAGTAAAGACAAGGCAGATGAGGAAGATAAAAGTGATGGAAATGAAGTGCCTGAGGTGGGTTGTAGGATGCACACTGTGGGACAAATGAAGAAATGAAGCCATCGAAGCATAAGCCAAAACAGCTCCAATTGCAGTGAAGGTCAGAGAGAACAGATTACAGTGGCTTCGACATATGTGCAGAAAAGAAAAAAACAATCTGGTGAAGAAGATTTGGGTCAGACAGGAAAAGGGCAAGTGGAAATGAGGGCATGCAGCAAACAAATGGATGTATTGTATGAGAGAAGACTTGCAATAGTCGGGCATGAGTGCCAAAGAAGGTATGAGACTGGCATTGAAATAAGACAGATAATGATGGTTGGCACAGCACCCCAACTCCATGTACAAAAATGAGAAAAAGAGGGCTGATGATGATGACATACTATAAAGGAGCCAGTGGTGATTGACATCATTTTAACTGTACTGAAGTACCCGCAGTTTCTTTTGGTTTGCTTTTGGAATCTGTTTTTGAATATGGTTATCTAAGTGCTTTTGGCTATTCAGTTTTGGCTACTGTGCTATACCAGTAATGGTAGGTTGGCATCTTCATAGCTGTGTAGACATACTTGATTTTCTATGGCATTACCAGATAGGTGAAGTAGTTGTTGCTGATGGTAAGCCACTGGCATTAGCCCAAGAAACACTTTGCTTACTTTCTTATTTTTCTTGAATGTATTAGTTCCACTAGGCTTGAGGCCTATTTTCATGGGTAAGGCTGCAGTGGTATTTTTACAGATGAGTTAAACTGAAATTTGGCAGAATACTGGGGATGTTTCCTTACTTTGCTATGTTTTCCAGTAGCAAAATGGAGGAAGAGGGTGTTAGAGAGTCACACAGTAGAAAAAAAAAGTTTAGAAGTATTATTATCAGCAATAACAATAGAATGACTGCCACCGTAGAAGTTATGGACTTGTCTAAATCAGGTCTAACTATAGAGGTGCTGTCCCAACTGCCTGAAGTATCAGTTCCTAGAGACACTCTCTAGAGTGACATTACAGACACAAACACTTTGACGTTACCAGAGGAAGAACAAACTGCTGAGCTGACAGTGTATAAGGGCATAGCTTTAGGAGGAGCATCTGAAGTGATAGAAAATGAGACAGTGAGCTTAGGAATATGAAGCAAAAAGAGACTGAGAGAAGCACTTGTTTGGATCAGACAGAGAACAAATTTGACTGATTTTTTTGAATAGGCAGGAGATATGTAAAGTGATAAAATGTAATTTAAGTGGACACAAATGAGACTTTGTGCTCTTAATGTTTACATATATATAAAGTAAGAAGAACATTTGTATTTTGGGCTGTAGGATGAGAATGTATGCTGAACTGCAAACTGAATTAGAAAGACTGTTGCCTATTGCCAACATTATTTTTGTTAAAGAGTAACAAATACAAAGCTGTTTAAGGAGGATGTCCCAAGTGGGGAATATTTAGTTGTTTCTTGCAGTAAACAGAGATTCGAGATTTGTGAAAAAAGGGCTACAGTAATTCAGAAGCATTAAGTATGGGATAGAGGCCAATTTTGTTTTGGCTATTACACAGGCAGTCTCTGGAGATAGATGGCGATAGAAGGCAAGAAACCGAGGACGTGTCAGAAGGGGAGGTGATATCTGTTGAAAAGAAGGCAGAAGACCAAGAAGTTTATTATAAAACCTAAGGGAATGAGGAGACAGACATCAGTGAAAACCGAAGATGTGGGGAGACAAAATATATGAAAGTACTTCTGTCAAAGGAGAGCACAGAGGAAAGGGAGTCTGCTTACTTCAAGGTTTTTAAAATCTATTTACAAAAGGATCATAAAAAGCAAGCAAAAGAATAACACAAAAAGAACATGACTGATAAATGAGCTGTAAGCCGCTTTGCTTACAAGTGAACAATATAACAACCTTTTTGAGGAGTCAGACTGTTTTGGAATGGCTATAGAAACAGGATTAATAGGTTCATAGGTTCATAGGTTTATACTAGGCTATCTGCCCCAAGGCATTTATAAGCCTAGCCTGAATTTTTGTGGCTTACGCCACCCCTTATATGAAAAAATACTGTACCCATTAGTTTGTTGTGCCTCTGTCCAGCAGTGACACAGAGATGATTCCCGGGGTAAACCTACGATCTCCCATCCACAGGTCAAGATTTCTCTTGAACAGAGCCAGCGAGGTGCTCTGCCTCACATGGACCGGGACTCTATTCCACAGCATAGGGAGTCTCTGAGTGATAAATCTATCCCTCCAGCAAGTCCTATTTATATCCGTGCTAAGGTTTAAGTCGCTTGCTCTATTGGTTTTGGTGGATTTGGATTTTTTGAGGTGGAGCATGTCCATTAATTCCGGGTTGGACATGGCCTTGTATGTCAGGCACATGTCACCTCTGAGCAGACGGTATGCGACTGAATAGAGCTGGAGTTTCTTCAATCTGGCAGCATATGACAGATTTTGGAGTCCCTTTATCCTTTTGGTGAGAAACTTTTGGGGTCTCTCCAATTGCTGCAGATGTCGGGCGAGATACATCCCGAACGGGGCATTGTACTCGATCATTGGTCTGATAAGTGAAGAGTACAGGGGAACAATGACCTCACTAGATCTGGATGTGAATCCCTTCATGATCAGATGGGCAATGTAGAAGGTCTTTCTAACCACTTTAGCAACGTGAGTGTCAAAAGAAAGGCCACTGTCAACCTGGGTCCCCAGGTCCCTGATAACCTCTTCTGTGCTTAGTGGATTGCCACCTATATGGTAGCTTGGGGTTACCTTGTTTTTCCCGAAGGGTATGACTATACATTTTTTGGTGTTTAACTTCAGGCCATGGCTCTGGCACCAGCTATCTGTTTCCGTGAGTCCCTTCTGAAGGATATCCGTGTCCAATGCACTTTCCACTATGGCCAGTTTGCAGTCGTCTGCAAACTTTGTCAGCCAAAGTCCTCCCACGTTGGCCTGTACTTCTGAGAAGTAGATGCCGAACAATAGGGGGCCAAAGACCGAGCCCTGTGGGACACCACTTGTGACCGGCTTGGAGTCTGACATAGCGCCAGCAACTCTAACCCTGTGGGTTCTGTCCTTAAGCCAGTTTGCAACCCATCTTGTGACATATGGGTTTACATTTAAGCTGGTAAGTTTTTCTACAATACCCGAGTGGGGTATTGTGTCGAAAGCCTTTGCAAGGTCAAGGTAGGCTGTATGGACTGCCTTTCCCTCATCAATGGCCTTGGTGACTGTTTCGAAGAAGTCGACCAAGTTCAAAAGGCATGATCTTCCCTTGACGAAGCCAAACTGGGTCGGGTCCAATGTCTGCAAGTCCCCTATATCTTTGTTTATGAGCTCCATTATGATCCTCTCCATAGCTTTGCAGACTAGACTTGTTAAGCTTATGGGCGGTAATTACCAGGGTCCGTAGAGGCACCGCCTTTGTGGAGTGGGACCACAGTTGCCGTACGCCACTCCTTGGGCACATATCCTGTGGTAAGGCTGAGATTAAACAACTGCCTTATGTGCGTGTTTAATTCCTCATTTAGCTCGTGTAGCACACAGCCGGGGACACCATCCGGTCCCATTGATGCTGTGTTTTTAGCTTTAGAGAGAGCAGCTTTCACCTGCGCATTTGAGATGTCTGGGAGGCTACATTCCGCTGGGATAGTTATCTCTCCTTTAGGGGGGGAGAGGGGGGTGAAGTTTGCACTGAACCTGTCTGCCAGTATGTTGGCAATGTCTGTGGGTTCAGTGATTTTTGTATCATTTTGGACTAATTCTGAGCATATCTGGGAGCTTCCACCCAGGTTCCTAACATAGCTGAAAAAGGCCTTATGATTGTCCTTTGAATCCATGGCAATTTTTCTCTCAAAATTGGCCTTAGTTGATTTTATGAGTGCTCGTATTTTTTTACTAATAATGATCAGGGTGACTTCCCTTTTATGGATTTTGTTCTATCATGTAATAGCTTTCTCCTCTTATTGTAAAGTTTGTTAATGGCTGGGGTCCACCAGACTGGACGTTTGCCCTTTGTGGAAAGAGTCTTGGTTTTATTTGGGATTGCCTGATCCATGCAGTCCTGGAGGTGTTCATAGAAGGCATTTGTAAGGGCTTCCGCAGCTTGGGTTGTGGTTTCCACTGTCTCAGGGCCTTGAAGGATACCACACCAGTCTTGAGTAGTGTGAAGTTTGCTTTAGAGAAGTTCTTCACTGTGGTCTTTTGTTTGGGGTGGGGGCGGGATGTGGATTTCCAGTGAGATTAGTTTATGATCAGATCTCACCAATGAGGGATATACTTCGGTGTGGAGCATTTTGTCCCCATGTTTGTGATAATGAGATCTAGTATATTTTCTCCTCTCGTGGGAACAGTGACTAGCTGTTCCATGGCATTTGAATTTATGAACTCCAGGAACCGTTGGGCTAGAAAGTTAGGGCTTGAGTAATGTTCCCAGTCTATATTCGGGTAGTTGAAGTCACCCAATATGATGGTGTTTGGAGATACATTTATACCCTCCAGTGTCTTCAGGAAGGCTGTGTGGGGTTCCTGAGTTTGAGAGGGTGGCCTGTAGCATGCTACAATTTGTAGAGCAGTTTTGCCTATGGTTAGTTGCACCTGGATGGTTTCCGAGCTTTGCGTTGCCACCAACCTGGAGGTGTGGGTATCCTTTATGAATATGGATACACCCCCTCCTTTTGTGGTGTGGTCCGGGTTTTGGGGCCAGAATGCATGATATGAGGTAAAACCTAATAGTGCCGGGGTGCTCTCAGGAGCCTTGAACCAGGTTTCAGTTACAGCACAGACATCGATGTTCTCCATACTGAGAAGGGCCTCGAGTGCGTGCATTTTGAGATTTAGACTTCTGGCATTGAGCAGCATTACCCTCAGTTTCTTCCCATTTTTGTTTTCTAGGGTGATAGGTTTAGAATTTGAGCCTTGCCTAAAAAAGGCACTATAGGGATGGCAAGAGCCTTAGCCAATATCCGGAATCCCAGGGGTGACAGGTGCAAGCCGTCCCTTGCGAAGCAGCGTGGCTTGTCAAGCATGTCATCCCAGGCAGACAGACACTGGATCCCCTTTGAATGACACCAGACATTAAGCCAATTGTTAAAGCTGATCATCTTGTCTCTATATTGTGGCATCATTCTTGGTGAAGGAAGGATACTGCTCAGGGTTAGGGTCATACCTGCCTGGGCTACATAATCAGAGAGCTCCTCTATGTCTCTTTTCATGTAGTCCAGGGAGGTACGTCTCAGGTCGTTCACACCAGCATGGACAATGACTGTGTCATATTTGTACTTGCCGTGGAGTGACCCAAGTGCTTGTGTTATGTGGCGGATTCTAGCGCCCGATAGGCAGCTTACTGTGACCCTCTCCTTGTTCAGCCTGGTGAGTGGGACGTCAGTGTGTCTGACTATGGAGTCACCTATGACAAGTATGTTTGGTGTTGTATTTGGCTTTAAGGGCTGTGACTGCTTTGCACACTGCTTTTGTGGTTTATGTGTTGCTTGTGGGGTGTCTTGAGGTAGCAGTTGTTTGGGTGTCTGCTTTGGAGGCCTCTACTGTTTAGGTAAATTTTTACTCAGAGCCTCCGAGTATGTCTTTGTGTGTTAATGTGTTTGATTCAGTGGTGTGGTAGCATTATGTGAGGCTGGTTTTGTGGTGTGTGTAGTTGCCTTCTCCTCCTGTCTGGTCTTGCCAGTCCTGAGTTGAGAGAGCTCAGCCTCCAGTTTGGCTAAATAGCTGCATCTCTCAAGTATTTGTGTTATGTGGGAGGAGGAGAGGGTTGTCTGTGTACATGAGGCAGTTATAACATTGCCTCAAGATTCCCAGATTCACAAGCTGGACCGGAGAGGAGATTGACAACTGACCTTTGGACATGCTAGAATAATATTGGGAATTCCTTAATAATTGAAAACAAGGGCCAGTGGGGAGTGAGGGTGTAGTGCTTTTAATTTTTAGTGCTGACATATAATTGCTTTAGTGAGCAAGTGCCAGGTAACTTGAGTGCAATGTGTTACAAGTAACTAAATGCAAAAACAACAAACAGTAACTTTCTTTCAAGTGAAACAAGGAAATAAGTACAGTAAGCAATGCAGATATCACTAGTGATCCACAGAAGCGCTGAGAAGCCGCGTATTAGGTGGAATTAGCTTCCAGGGAAATAACAAGCAAACAAACAACAAGCATATAAGCAAAGCTAGTGTCTGCAGGAATTCAGGCTTATTAATACTGTAGAGAGTTCCATTTGAAAAGCTTATGGAAAAAGGAACTGTGGACATAGGGAACAGGTAAATGTTCAGGTGTGACTATATTTGTAAGAAGTAGGGTATTGAACAACAGTATTATGAAAGCTGTTGGGGTATCACCTGGAGAAATTGAACATGTAAGGCTCTGTATGATTTGTGTGACATTAACATAGTGACATAGTGTCAGTTGGCTATACAAATGTTCCCATATTTGTTGCCAAATCCGTGTTAATTTGACAGATCACGGGATAGTATGCATAGAGTTTCAAATGCTAAGGATGTCATTAAAGGGAAAAGTGGATATCATTTAGAATGTGGTCAAATGAATTCATTTTGTATGAGTGAAGCAGTGTAAGAATTTTGGAAGGATCATGTTAATATGTGAGTGGAAGTGGTTTATAAGGCATGGACAGACTGGTGAATGGCAATGAAAAATAAAACGAGTTTAAAAATGAAAGTGGTGTTAAAGGTTATGAGAAGAAGGAAGACTGGCAGACATAAAAAATACAAACAACATATACATATATATATATATATATATATATATATATATATATATATATATATATATATGTGTGTGTGTGTGTGTGTGTATCTATATATGTATATATATATATATATATATATATATATATATATATATATATATATATATATATACATATATATATATATATATATATATATAGTCCAAAAACAAAATGGTGCACGCTTCAAAAGATGCAGTGCTCGGAAAATATACAGTTCAAGTACAAACATTAAATCCGGCACTCACAAATTAATCCAACCTTATGGTCAAATCCAGAAGAAAGGGACCCATAACACTTAAATAAGTGTGTAGAAAACTTTTATTCCAGTAGAACAAACATTCAAGCAGCTTGTATAGTGGCCATTTGGCTCCAACAGCACAGACCAGGGACTGGTTTTGCCCCCTGGCATCATCAGTGTGAAATTACAATACAGCAACCACTGGTATTTATATATCATAGTCCCCATTCAGTTAAAGACATACACGTTTCAAAGTGCAGATTCCCTAATATGGAACCCACATCCAAAAGGCATAGTTTGTTAGAAAAATCACAGCAATCAACATTATGTAAATGTGGAATTATATACATATAGCCACTCACTTGTATAGTTATATTCTACTGTTTGGACCAGGATATATATGTACAAAAATACTCATTTAGTATAAACACATAATGTTGAACAAAATGTCAGGAACAAAGACAGTGAAATATATTTCAACATTACCAATGATCATTAACTACAGGCTTATATAAAGCCCCCAACTTAAACATCCACATTCTTTCTTTTTTATCTGAAAGCTCATGTTTTGTTATGTCTGAATGTTTTGTTATGTCTGACATTCTATCCCCTTTCACTACATCAATTCCAACAAAAATTAATTGTGCTGAGGTATGTTCTGATTTGTGTTTAAAGAGTGCACTTCTTTAAGTGGGGGGTGTTTTGTTTTAAGTGTTTTTTTTTTTTTTTTTTGGAACAGCGATGTTTTAACTGTTCAAGTTTGTAAGCTTTTGCTTACATGGGGTCAATAAATAATTGCTCGCTTTTCTAAGCATTCAATGATTTAATATAGACCCGGGTTCAGGCAAGGGCACACTAAGCTCATTGCAATTCTATCTTTTTTCAACATTATTTGCTGTGATATGAGAAAGAGGTATTCACTGAGGTTATGTTTCTAGGTCTCAGGAATGCTTTTAATTCTGTGTTGCACCACCATTATGCTCCAGGATTATGGTATACATACAGACATACATACATATATAGTTACGCAATCTCTGAAATGGTTTTCCAGCTATTTAGAGAATTGTTCTGGCAGAATCTGCATAAAAGGTATACTGTCCAACTCAAATTACTTTTAAGGATACCACAGTAATCAACTGTAGGTCCATTGTAGATACAATTGTCATAAAAGGAAATACTGCCAGCCCAGCTATCTGGAATTATATGTCATTTGTGAATATCAACATGATTTATACAGAAGTGTGACAAAGAGAGATACTGCCAGCACAGTTGTCTGGAATTTTGTAAATGGTTATGTGTCATTTGTGAATGTCAACATGCTTTGTGTAAGATGCTTGTGTTACAACCTTTTTATAACTGTATGTTATGTGTAAATCAAACTAGGTTTGTACAGACGTGTATTGAAAAGGGTTTCTAAAGTACTGAGCTTAAAGATGTATCCACAGTGTACCCTACTGGAAAAGAACAGAAATGTATATACACTATTGCAACTGTTTAAATGTATATCTTTTAACAGGGGAAACTGGAACACAGGAGGTTAACTTGAAAACTTTAGAAAAATAATTGAAATTAAATTACATTATGGCTGGGCTATAACAAGATGTTATCTTTCATTTTCAGTGCAGTAACAGACACAATGTCTATACTAGGAAACTTTCTCTGTTGTCAAATAATTACTAGTTTTGAAATGTGTAGGAAGGTAATTGTTTTATGACTTCCAGGATCTGCCTAGGTCTGAGGGAAAAGCCCTTGCATATGTATTTAGATGCTTAACGCTACCAGCTGCATCAATGGTTGTTCTTCACCTGGGATAGAATCAGATAACAATAAATTATGTAATTCTGCAAGCTATCTCAGCAGTAATATTTGGGATATTAATTTGGGAAGTCTCTGAAAGGGAGATAGTATTCTGTATTTGTCTTTGACCTCACAATATCAAGATCCAGTCACCACATCTGCCTTGCTTGCTCTGAAGTAAATGTATTAGGGTATAGTATAATTCTTTTGGATATAGTCAGGAATATAGCAAAGCTTAATTTAGATGTTTTTCTTTATTTATTGGAGACTGTCCTGTAATGTTCTTTTAAATATTACCTATAATTTTGAACTCTGATATCACTTCAAATATATACTGAGTATTTTCTTGTTATTTTATTATTTATTATTACATATATTTAAACCTTTCATTGTGCTTGATCTGTCTAGAGATATTTAAGTTCTGGGAGTACTTGCATATTTGTTTGGTGACACTGCATGGGCCACTCCTAATAGCCTTGCTCTTGGTCAAATTACCATTTGTATTAATAGTAACATTACACAGTAAGATTGGACACCCTTTGTTAAGGGCCTTAAAGTAGCCGGTAAGGATGTTGCTGGTGGCAGTGATAACTACCTTATAGTCTGGGCAAAAGGGGGCATAGGTAGTATACCTGTGCCATACTTTCCCAGGTGTGTGTGTATAAATCAAGCCTCAAAAAGTGTGTGTGTCAGCTACTTGGGCAAGGACACGAAGCACTGGTTGAACAGAGAGGGTGCTGGAGGTACTTGCTTGGCCATTCAGCTGAGATCTCAACTCTATAGCTGAGCCAGTGGGGAGTTTTATTGGGGATCTGGAGAAAGAGGGAGAAACCAGCCCCAGACTGAATGTGGTCTCTGTGTGCTTTTAGGGGAAATTGCACTTGATGCAGAAAGCTGCATCTGGAAATACTGTGTGTGTATCTGTCATCCTTCTAATGTGCATCCCCCCACTTTTGCCAATGGTGAGGATTGAGGATCCTTGATCTCAGCTGTGCCAGTGGGAGTCTTACTGAGGATCTAGAGAAAAAGGAAGAAACCAGCCCCGGACTGACTATAGTCTCTGTGTGTTCTTAAGGGAAATTTCACTTGATGCAGAGACCTGCATCTGAAAATACTGTATGTGCATCTGCCATCCTCCAAATGTATGTCCAGAACTGGTACTAGTGGTGAGGACTGAGGCTCCTTGATTACTGAGCCAGATGTGGGGCATCACATATATTGGTTGGAAGTGGTGGGATATCTACATATTAGGATTTAGTGGTGTGGATATTGAATTCCTGTAGCCTGTAAACAGTGGTCACTGAAGAAGGTGTTTGGACTCTCAGTCAGCCACACAGTGAACATTCAGAGTTTCAAATCACAATTGTTTCTTTTTTTTTGTTAGCTTAGTTAGTCAGGAGGAGAAAGCAAGCATGTCAGCAGAGGAGTATGGCAAGCTGACAAGGTGCCAGCTGGCTTAGATGTGCCAGGCTAAAGGACTGGTGAATGCCTACCTGTCTAAAGCAAAAATGATTCCAGCATTGTCATAGCTGCATCACAAAACAGTAACCAGGAGGACAACCAGACTGGCCAACTCTCAGAAAATGGACAGTTCAGCCTTTCCACAGAGGACTTAAAAATCCATCTGGAGTTAGAGACTTGAACTGGACGCTAATAGAATCAGCAGAGAGACTGAGATGTCTGGAGGCTGACGAAAATGAGAAACTGAGATGGGAAAAGGAGAAGGAGAGGCAACATGAAAAGGAGATGCTGACTCTTCACCAGGATCATGTAGGTAATGGGGAAGGGAGTAACCGAACCCCAGAAGTAACAAAAGTCTGTAAATTTCTTCCACAATTTACAAAGGATGATAATTTTGATAGTTTCATTCATATGTCTGAAAGGGTATGTAAACAGTATAATGTTGGTCAAGGGCTCTGGGTACAGTTCCTGGCCCCCTTACTCTATGGTAGAGCTGTAACTGCTATTTCTAAATTGTCTGATACTAATTACTTAAATTATAATACTGTTAAAATTGTTTATTAGAGTGTTTTAAGTTAACACCAGAACCTTATAGAAAAACATTTTGTGAGCATAGACGCAAGGCAGATGAAAGTGTGTGTGATTATATTGCTGAGCTAAGCACTTATTTTCATAGGTGGATGAGTGGATGTCAGGTCACCATTTTTGAAGGACTGGCAGACCTTTTGGTGAGAGAACAAGCCCTTAGCACTTTGCCTGAGGACATGAGAATCTGGTTAGGAGATAGGCAATGCAATACTGCAGATGAGTTGCAGAAAAAGGGAGACCTATACCTAGCAAGCAGGACATCATTACACTGGAAAGGGATAACCAGTGTTGCTCATGGGTCTAAGGGAACCCATGGTGGGCAGCCTAAACCACCCTACCAGAGTCCGACAGTAGCAGAGGAAGCCACTAGTTCAGGTACATGGCCAGGATCCAGGGTTAAATGTTTGAAATGTAACCAGTGAGGCCATGTAGCATATAGATGTCTATGGAGGCAAGGTGGGGAACAAAAGGTGGGAGACCCAGTAAGTGGGAATGACAAAATGCCAGCCGTAAGTTGTCTGGAGACAAGGGTGCCAAACTACCACAAGATGTTATAGCCTATCTTAGTAGGTGGGAAACAGGCCACTGCTAAGAGGGACAGGGCCTCTGACCTAACCATTGCCTGCAATGGTTAAAGAAGAGTACTACTTACTTCGGCACTCTACTCCAGTCAGAGCTTTAGGAGGGACCCCATTCCAAATACCTTTGGCTATGGTTCACCTTGACTGGGAGGGTAGAAAAGGAAGCAAGCAAGTAGGTGTGTTTGAGGATATCCCTGCAGATGTCCTGACAGGGAATAATTTTGATAATACAATACCTTGTGTGCATGCAATTACATGCAGTCAGGCTTGGAGACAAACATGTGGATCTGGTACCTGGGGAGGACACAGCTAGATGCAGATTTGAAGCCAGGACAAGTGTGGTGGTTACTTGAGACAGAGAGCTACCCTGTAGCAGTGAGACTAATGGTGAGCCACAGTTGCTTGTAGGTACTGATGTTCACTTGGACAATGTGAATGCAAGAGCAGAGATGAGTAGTAGCACCCAGGCTGACAGTGAGGCACCGCTGTCAGAGAATAGAGAATACCAGACTTCCTGTGGAAGGGGAGCTGGGAAGGGTTACAAAGAGAGAACTGAGACAGGCACAACTCTCAGACCCTATAGTACAAGGTCTGAGGGAGGTAGCCAGTGAGGCACCTGATTGTCAAGGAAAAGGGTAATCTGTGTACTGGGACAAAGGGTTACTATATAGAGAGTGGACCCCTGAGGGAGGGCTAGAGGGTGAGAGAATACAACAGTTGGTAGTGCCCAGAGCCTACCATCTGGCATTTTTAGCCATAGTCCATGACAATCCCTTTGCAGATCATATGGGCATAAAGCATAGAAAAAGACGTATGATGCAGAACTTTTATTGGCCTGGGATTTCCAGGAATGTAACAGGGTACTGCAGGACCTGTGAGTAGTGACAAAAAGTAGGCAAGCAGGAGAAAGGTCAGGGCTCCTTTGATGGCTTTGCCTGTGATTGCAGAGTCATTTCAGAGGGTAGCTATGGATATTGTGGGGCCCCTGAGTACCACAAAATCCACAGGGAAGAAATATATCCTAGTGGTAGTAGATTATGCTACCAGATACCGTGAAGTGTTGGCCTATCCTCCATTGAGGCAAAAAAAGGTGGCAAATGCTTTGCTAAAGATTTTCAGCAGAGTAGGTTTCCCAAAAGAAATACTGACTGACAGAAATGCCAATTTCATGTCAGACTTGTTGGCTTGTCTGTGAAAGCACTATGGGGTGAAGCACCTAAAGATCACCCCCCTTCATCCCCAGACTAACAATCTGGTGGACAGGATAAACTCTACACGAAAGACCATGCTACTGGTATTTGTAGACCAGTTTAAGAGGGAGTGGGACAAATATTTGCCCCATCTGTTTGCTTACAGAAAGAGTAATACACTGCAGTCAACTAATAATGATAATAATTAGAGCTGTACTTGACTAACGTAACCACAGAATTCTGCACAAGCGTGGTGTTGCGTTAAAATAAGTGCAGCTCGTACAGGTTTTACAAACTGAGACACACTTTCTCTCCCACTGCTGCAAGTTAGTAAGTCCATGAGTAGAATAGGAAAATATTTTAACTGTCCCCTACAAGTGTACGTGCCATAATTAAAGTTTGTAAAAACTAGGTATTTTAAGTCACAACATTAATAAAAAGTAAAAGTAGCCGCCATGAAATCCAGCATTTAACATCTGCTTTAGAATTGTAAGGCAGTAACTTTAGTGTGACTACTAATGCGTGCTATGGATATGAACTCAGTCCGCACTTACTGAGGGATGCAAACTAGCCATGCAGGGTAAGTGTGAGTGAGTGTACGAGTATGTGTGTTTGTTAAACTGGCAGTGCATTTTTCTGTATGAGAGAGATAGTGTGTGTGTGTGTGTGTGTGTGTGTGTGTGCGTGTGTGTGTGTGTGTGTGTGTGTGTGTGTGTGTGTGTGTGTGTGTGTGTGTGTGTGTGTGTGTGTGTGTGTGTGTGTGTAAGTGTGTGTGTGTGTGTGTGTGTGTGTGTGTGTGTGTGTGTGTGTGTGTGTGTGTGTGTGTGTGTGTGTGTGTGTGTGTGTGTGTGTTTGGGTGTGTGTGTCCAGATTCAGCCTAATAGTTTTGGTCTCTTTCTCATAAAATTTGTGGTCTTCTGGTAAATCATTGAGGACTGAAGTCATATATATATATATATATATATATATATATATATATATATATATATATATATATATATATATATATATATATATATATATATATATATATATATATATATATATATATACATATATATATATACATGACTTTCAGACTTCATATTGTTCATAAAATGCATACTAACACAAATCCTGTTACTCTACCAGCTTTCTAAGTTTATAACAGCAACATTTTAAATTATGTTCCTATTTTTGGGCCTTTGTCCTCCCATTATGCTAGTCTTTGACCAGATTTCTTGCGCTAAGAGTTTGAGAGGTATGATACTGCAGAATTTAGAAAGTACCAATTTATTATATTTTAAATAAAAAAGTATTGTTTTGAAGTTGCATTAAACACTAAGTGATGTAGTTATCAAAGAGGAATGCTACAAACAGCAAGGGCCTCCTCCACACCCATGCTACTTTAAGTCTGGGATAACCGTACCACAGAATAAATTTAATTCCCCAAGATACTACACTATTGATGCTGGTATACATATCTTATCAGCCAAATGTTTGCCATCACGTTTCCATATTGATCACAGCTGTTTCACTACATATATTTGTTATTATTTGTGCTGCTTAATAAAACAAGACATTTAACAGTACATCACATTCCACTGTGAAACTTTTTACAATATTTTTAAGTTTGCATTATAAGCACACGTTGCTGTACTCTTAAAGAACAATACTGCTACAGCTTCTACATATATAATGAGTACAATGCTACTGCTTTACAATTTACTTATTTTATACATTCCAGAAACATAACAGAAGGTCACCAAAGCAATGGATGAGGGTGAAGTCGTTCACACTGCCTACTTTGACCTGACCAAGGCATTTGACACAATACCCCACATGCACATTACTGACAAACTCAAGAGGTTAGGTACAAACCCTAATGTCACCCAGTGGATAGCCAACTGCCTCACAGACAGGACCCAGGAAGTTAGAATTGGGGAGTCTACCTCTAAAAAGAGGCCAGTCACAAGTGGAGTCCCTCAGGGTTCAGCCCTTGGACTGCTCCTTTTTGGCATTTACTTCTCAGAAGCCAAGGCCAATGTCAGTGGTCCCTGGCTGACTAAATTTGCAGATGATTGCAAATTAGAAGCTGTCATTGAATCTCACACTGACACAAATGTTCTCCAGGTGGGGCGGACACAGACAAACAACTGGTGTCAGAGCCATCGAATAAAACTTAATGCTAAGAAATGCATAATAGTATCCTTTGGGAAGTCATCCATCCCTGGTAACTATCATATTGACAATACACCCCTTAGCATTCACCCAGAAGTCAGGGACTTAAGGACACACACAGATAGTAATCTAGCATTTGACCATCACATGTCTACAGTGGTGAAGAAATCATTCTATGTTGTGCAACTTATAAACAAAGGTATGGCATCTAAGACCATGGAAGTCATTGTTCCACTGTATTCAGCATTCATCACACCTACCATTGACTACAATGCCACCTTTGGTATGTACCTAACCAGGCATATCCAACAACTGGAACATCCACAGAGGTTCCTCACTAAAAGAATACAGGGCATAAGTAAAATGTCCTATCTAGACCGCTTCAAGGCCCTATTCCCTGTATTCCATCTCCTATAGGCTTTTGAGGGGAGATCTGTGCCTGGCATACTGGACATTGTCAGACCCCACTCTGATGGACCTCCTGTATATCCACAAAACAAACAGCACCAGAGTTACCAATTCTAAAGACTTAACCCTTTTTTGTGATATAAATAGGACCTGCTGGAGAGATAGGTATGTATCACAGAGACTACCCTGTCTATGGAACAGGCTCCCCATCCATGTGAAGCAGAGTTCCTCTCTAACCCGATTCAAGTTCAACTTGGACAATTGGATGGGAAACTGGAAATTTTAGGTTCTGTAGTGTAGTGGTTATCACGTCTGCTTAATCAGGAGACGGTCCTGGGTTCAATCCCCAGTGGAACCATTATGCTAGTGCAAGATAAGAAAATTGGGTTAGGCATGATGAAGAATAACAGATTCGATTCCAGTAACTAAATTCATGGCCTGAGATACCTTTAACAGGGGTCCAGTGAAGTAAATAGTGTGGGAAGAAATAGCCAGGGAACTGTTATGGCTAGGCTTGTAAAGGCCCGAGGGCTGATGGCCTAGTACCAACCTATGAACCTATAAATTCATCCCTGGTTTGGCACCTATGTCTCTAATGCAAACAGGTAACCTCTAAATGGTTCATCTCCCAGGCCCATGCTTACACTTATCAAGGGTATCAGAACTTGTCAGAGATTTGGGATGTATGGCTAGGCTTAAAATGGCCCTTGTGGTCGTTAGCCTAATAAACCTATAAACCTATTTCCCGTACTGTTTTATTCAGTCATTCTCAGATATTTAATTTAACCAATTCAGTGTTGTGAGGGAGCAGGAGCCCCTCGTAGCAAGTGGTGGTACAAGGTAGACAAACAAATCATGGGTACAGTGCCAGTCTATAAGAGGGTGCACATGCACACGCACACACACACGCATACGCACACATGCACACACAAATACATGTGTCGTATTATACATACTCACAGACAGTTTGAACAATTGTCAATTCACCAGTGACCTGCCTTTTGGCGACAGTTAGAGGTATGAGTCAGTGCCCAGAATCACCAGTTTCCAGATTTATTTACAAAACCTACTAATGCATATTGGTATTTGCATAACTACAAGAGCAGAAGATTTCTGAATTAGATTTATTTTATCCACTGATCAGATTGACCTGATACCCACATATTGACAACAGTGGCTTGTTATACCAATGATTGTTATGACAGACTTTAGTTTCATATTAAGATTAACACATTGCACATTTCTTTCACATATGTTACAGTTAACTGATGTATGTTATTTTAATGAATTACTGTAAGGGTACAGCTAATGTGACATCAATGTGTATATGCTAGAAGTGTGGTAGGGCAGAAAGTAGAATTCAATGTGTTTTACATGCCTATTCCCTACTACTTCCCTTAAGATTTTTTGTTAATTCTGTAAAGGGACTTTAACTGGTGCTTCTGTGTGAATGTATATTACCAGAGTTAATGTTAAATTGGGGAACATTTTCACAATTATTTGAATTTTGGTATCCCATAATTCCATTTGGAGTGGGCAGAGTTACATTATTATACATGCACATTTTATGTTGATTAGTGTCCAGATTTTTGGACAGTTGTACCCACTTTTCATGGGCCTTTGTCCAGATTTTTGATGTCTCCAGATTGAGAGGTATGATTTATAATAGATCATTAGAATTAGTCTGGAGAATAATTTACTTCATTTTTTTTAGCGCTGCAAGGAGGTTAAAGCTAATGATGCCCAGACCCCTGCCCTGGTACTGTGGGACTCTCACCCACAAAACATCTCCTAGCATTAGAACAATTCTAGCCTGCTAGAGATCATACCCTTACCTTGTCATATAATAAATGGCAGTGGATCTCCATACCGCTGTCAATTAGAATCAAACTCACCACTCACTGGTTTGACACCCAATGCCCCAACTCACTGCACCAAGCAGGACTCTTCAGGTAGATCCATGATCAACCAACTTTTGTCTTGACAATTTTTGTTATATTCTATTTAAAATTATTTTCAGATTTTAATTTTTAGTTGCTGAAAACTGACAAAATGTGATAGGTTTTTACATGTCTTGTGCTGCTGGCTGTGTATGGTTTAGTTTAATTATTATTTAATTATTCTGCCTGACTTACAAAGCCATGTCCAACTCAGAATTGATGAATATGCTCCGCCTAAAGAAATCCAAGTCACTGCAAGCCACATGCTCTAGTGAGCTAAACCTCACCACAACAATAAATAGAACATGCTGGAGGGATAGATTCCTGTCACAGAGACTCCCCATGCTTTGGAACAAAATTCCAAATTACATCAAGCACAGCCCCTCACTAACACTCTTCAAGAGAAACCATGACGAGTGGATGGGTAACAAAAAATAAACCCCTGGGATCACTTCATTGTCTCTGCTTGACAGAGAATCAGTTAATTAATCAATGGGGTGGCGAAAGCCGACACACTCTGGCTAGGCTTATAAATGCCCTCGGGCAGATAGCCTAGTACCCATCTATGAACCTATTATTTGTGACTCTCTAGCTATAAAGACTAGTCATCTTCTTATCCTTTCATCTGCTCCCATTTGCGGTCACCACAGCAGATCATCAGTCCGCAGAACAAGTGACAGTAGAGTTTTACAGTATCGAGTTGCCAGCCCGTCACCCAGCCTTCCTCAGAAGGCACATACATGCACACACTCACACCTACAGCCAATTTAGAATGTCCAATCCACTTGTAGTGTGTCTTGGGAATGTGAGAGGAAACAGAAGCACCTGAAGGAAACCCATGTAAACACAAGGAGGACATGCATACTCTGCGCAGAAGGCACCACAGCAGAAAATGGAACCGGAGAGCCTCTTACTGTGAGGTGATAATGCTAACTGCTACACCACTTTGCTGCCCAGCTATAAAGACTAGTCTGCTAGAGTTTTTCAACTGTTAAATGTTATTCATCATCATTGTAACATTGTGTATACAACTTTAATAATACACTTTATGCATGTGCTTACTTGTGTGAGTAAATCTCAGTATTATAATTGATAAACTATATGTATGTAACAGTAACACATTAGTTAGTAACTAGTAATAGTAATATATTACTTTATTAGAAAAGTAATAAGTAATAGTAATATATTACTTTCACTGAAAAGTAACTAGTAATCGTAACTTATTACTTTTATAAGTAATTAGCGCAACACTGTTCCTGTCAGACACAACAAGCTACAGGCAGCTTGGGATGGACACTTCAAAGTGGTAAGGAAGGTCAGTGCTGTTAACTACATGGTAGAACTGCTAGGCAGGAAGTAGGGGCACAGATTGTACCATGTTAACATCAAGAAAACTTACCAAGATAGGGAGGCCCTGGTGCTAAGTATTTGTAGTAAGAGACAGGAGGAGTCTGATGTAGATCTATGGCTACAGGGAGCCAGCCAGCAAAATCCTAAATTACTATGGTGGAGACTAGTGTTGCAGGCATATGATAGGACAGAGCATCACTATACTGGGGTTAGCAATGCTGAGGCAGCTGGAATCTCAAGACGGAGAATGGGGTAAGGTATTCCCAGATAGGATCATCCCTCTCAGGCAAGGTTTCTCAAGGGTCACTTGAAAAGCTAGCTTGAGTCTTCAAGGGGGGAGAAATGTCACGAAAAAGGATACTGTCAGCCCAGCTATCTGGAATTTTGTAAATAATTATATGTCATTTGAGAATATCAGCATTATTTATATAGAATTGTGACAAAGAGAGGTACTGCCAGCACAGTTGGTCTGGAATTTTATAAATGGTTATGTGTCATTTGTGAATGTCAGCATGCTCCATGTAAGATACTTGTTTTACAACCTTATCAGAACTGTATGTTATGTGTATATCAAACTAGATTTGTACAGAAATGTGTGTTGAAAAGTACTGAACTTAAAGATATATCCATAGTGTACCCTACTGAAAAAGAACAGAAATGTATATACACTATTGCAACTGTTTAAATGTATATATTTTAACAGGGAAAACTGGAACACAGGAGGTTAACTTGCAAAACTTCAGAAAAATTGTTGAAATTAAATTACTTTATGGCTGGGTCATAAAAAGATGTTATCGTTCAGTTTCAGTGCAGTAACAGACACAATGTCTATACTAGGGAACTTTTCTCTGTTGTGAAATAATTACTAGTTTTGAAATGTGTAGGAAGGTAATTGTTTTATGACTTCCAGGATCTGCCTAGGTCTGAGGGAAAAGCCCTTGCATATGTATTTTCACAGAAGATGCTTAATGCTACCAGTTGCATCAATGGTTGTTTTTCACCTGGGATAGAATTAGATAACAAGAAATGATGTCATTCTACAAGCTATCGCAGCAGTAATATTTGGGATATTAATTTGGGAAGTCTCTGAGAGAGAGAGAGAGAGAGAGAGAGAGAGAGAGTATTCTGCATTTGTCTTTGACCTGACAACATCAAGATTCACTAACCACATCTGTCTTGATTGCTCTGAAAAAAGTATACTAGGTACAGTATAATTCTCATGGATATTGCCAGGAATATAGCAAAGCTTAATTTAGATGTTTTTCTTTATTTATTGGAGACTGTGCTGTAATGTTGATTTAAACATTTCCTGTGATTTTGAACTATGATATCACTGTAAATATATACTGAGTATTTTTTTGTTCTTTTATTATTTATTATTAAATATATTTAAAAATGTCATTGTGGCTGAT
>NC_056727.1:966822032-966856296 GCF_019279795.1 Protopterus annectens | reverse complement strand
ACTAAGACTTAAAGGCACAGAGAAACCCTCTAGGCTAAGACTTTAACACCGAATATCAATGAAGTGAGACGAATAAACCCACTAACTGCAGACAGAAAGAGGGCTCCGAATTTTCAGTGAAACAAATAAATAAGTTGATAAATGCAATACTATTTTAACACAGTATTCAATGAAACAATAAAACAAAAAAAAAAATAAAACACAGTACTATATTATAACACTGCAAGTTTATACTTAGCTTGTAAAAACATTGACGTAGGTATGTAACAGCTAACTAAACAGCTCAAGTATGCAGCTATTCTGCAGAAATAATTTCAGAGATAAAGGACTAAGACGTAAAGGCACAGAGAAACCATCTAGGCTAAGACTTTAACACTGAATATCAATGAAGTGAGATGAATAAACCCACTAACTGCAGACAGAGAGGGCTCATAATTTTCAGTGAAACAAATAAATAAGCAGATAAATGCAGTATTATTTTTAACATAATATTCAATGAAACAATAAAACAGAAAAAAAATAAAACGCAGTACTATCTTATAACACTGCAAGTTTCTAATTATCTCAGCTTGTAATAAAGTTGATGTTGGTATGTAACAGCTTACAGAACAGCTCAAGTATGCAGCTATTCAGCAGAAATAATTTCAGAGATAAGGGACTAAGATGTAAAGGCACAGAGAAACCATCTAGGCTAAGACTTCAACAATGAATATCAATGAAGTGAGAGGAATAAACCTACTAACTGCAGACAGAGAGAGGGCTCACAATTTGCAGTGAAACAAATAAATAAACAGATAAATGCAGTAGTATTTTAACACAATTTTCAATGAAATAATAAAACAGTTAACCAAACAGCACAAGTATTCAGCTATTAGGCAGAAATAATTTCAAAGATAAGGAACTAAGACTTAAGGGCATGGAGAAACGCTGTAGGCTAAGACTTCAACACCGAATATCAATGGTGAGAAGAATAAACCCAATAACTGCAGACAGAGAGACAGCTCACAATTTGCAGTGAAACAAATAAATAAACAGATAAATGCAGTAGTATTTTAACACAATATTCAATGAAACAATAAAACAGAAAAAAATACAATGCAGTGCTATCTTATAACACTGCAAGTTTGTACTTAACTCAGCTTGTAATAAAGTTGATTTAGGTATGTAACAGTTAACTAAACAGCTCAAGTATGCAACTATTGAGCAAAAATAATTTCAGAGGTAAGGGACTATAACTTAAAAGCGGAGGGAAACCCTCTAGGCTGAGACTTCAACACCGAATATCAATGAAGTGAGAACATTAAACCCACTAACTGCAGATAGAAAGAGGGCTCACAATTTTCGGTAATAAAAATAAATAAGCAGATAAATGCAGTGCTCTTTTAACACAATATTCAATGAAACAATAAAACAGAAAAATAAAAAGCAGTACTATCTTATAATACTGCAAGTCTGTACTCATCTTAGCTTGTAATAAAGTTGATGTAGGTATGTAACAGCTAAAGAAAAAGCACAAGTATGCAGCTACTCAGAAGAAATAATTTCAAAGATAAGGGACTAAGACTTAAAGGCACAGAGAAATCCTCTAGGCTAAGACTTCAAAATCAAATATCAATGAAGTGAGAGGAATAAACCTACTAACTGCAGACAGAGAGAGTGCTCTCACTTTTAAGTGATAAAATAAATAAGCAGATAAATGCAGTACTATTTTAACACAATATTCAATGAAACAATAAAACAGAAAAAATTAAATGCAGTACTATATTATAACACTGCAAGTTTGTACTTATCTCAGGTTGTAATAAAGTTGATGTAAGTATGTAAAAACTAACCAAACAGCTCAAGTATGCAGCTAGTCAGCAGAAATAATTTCAGATATAATGGACTAAGACTTAAAGGCACAGAGAAACCCTCTAGGCTAAGACTTTAACACCGAATATCAATGAAGTGAGACGAATAAACCCACTAACTGCAGACAGAAAGAGGGCTCCGAATTTTCAGTGAAACAAATAAATAAGTTGATAAATGCAATACTATTTTAACACAGTATTCAATGAAACAATAAAACAAAAAAAAAAATAAAACACAGTACTATATTATAACACTGCAAGTTTATACTTAGCTTGTAAAAACGTTGATGTAGGTATGTAACAGCTTACGAAACAGCTCAAGTATGCAGCTAATCAGAAGAAATAATTTCAGAGATAAAGGACTAAGACGTAAAGGCACAGAGAAACCATCTAGGCTAAGACTTTAACACTGAATATCAATGAAGTGAGATGAATAAACCCACTAACTGCAGACAGAGAGGGCTCATAATTTTCAGTGAAACAAATAAATAAGCAGATAAATGCAGTATTATTTTTAACATAATATTCAATGAAACAATAAAACAGAAAAAAAATAAAACGCAGTACTATCTTATAACACTGCAAGTTTCTAATTATCTCAGCTTGTAATAAAGTTGATGTTGGTATGTAACAGCTTACAGAACAGCTCAAGTATGCAGCTATTCAGCAGAAATAATTTCAGAGATAAGGGACTAAGATGTAAAGGCACAGAGAAACCATCTAGGCTAAGACTTCAACAATGAATATCAATGAAGTGAGAGGAATAAACCTACTAACTGCAGACAGAGAGAGGGCTCACAATTTGCAGTGAAACAAATAAATAAACAGATAAATGCAGTAGTATTTTAACACAATTTTCAATGAAATAATAAAACAGTTAACCAAACAGCACAAGTATTCAGCTATTAGGCAGAAATAATTTCAAAGATAAGGAACTAAGACTTAAGGGCATGGTGAAACGCTGTAGGCTAAGACTTCAACACCGAATATCAATGGTGAGAAGAATAAACCCAATAACTGCAGACAGAGAGACAGCTCACAATTTGCAGTGAAACAAATAAATAAACAGATAAATGCAGTAGTATTTTAACACAATATTCAATGAAACAATAAAACAGAAAAAAATAAAATGCAGTGCTATCTTAAAACACTGCAAGTTTGTACTTACCTCAGCTTGTAATAAAGTTGATTTAGGTATGTAACAGCTAACTAAACAGCTCAAGTATGCAACTATTGAGCAAAAAAAATTTCAGAGGTAAGGGACTATAACTTAAAAGTGGAGGGAAACTCCCTAGGCTGAGACTTCAACACCGAATATTAATGAAGTGAGAACATTAAACCCACTAACTGCAGATAGAAAAAGGGCTCACAATTTTCGGTAATAAAAATAAATAAGCAGATAAATGCAGTGCCATTTTAAGACAATATTCAATGAAACAATAAAACAGAAAAATAAAAAGCAGTACTATCTTATAACACTGCAAGTCTGTACTCATCTTACCTTGTAATAAAGTTGATGTAGGTATGTAACAGCTAAAGAAAAAGCACAAGTATGCAGCTACTCAGAAGAAATAATTTCAAAGATAAGGGACTAAGACTTAAAGGCACAGAGAAATCCTCTAGGCTAAGACTTCAAAATCAAATATCAATGAAGTGAGAGGAATAAACCTACTAACTGCAGACAGAGAGAGGCCTCACAATTTTAAGTGATAAAATAAATAAGCAGATAAATGCAGTACTATTTTAACACAATATTCAATGAAACAATAAAACAGAAAAAAATAAAATGCAGTACTATATTATAACACTGCAAGTTTGTACTTCGCTTGTAAAAACGTTGATGTAGGTATGTAACAGCTAACTTAACAGCTCAAGTATGCAGCTAGTCAGCAGAAATAATTTCAGATATAATGGACTAAGACTTAAAGGCACAGAGAAACCCTCTAGGCTAAGACTTTAACACCGAATATCAATGAAGTGAGACGAATAAACCCACTAACTGCAGACAGAAAGAGGGCTCCGAATTTTCAGTGAAACAAATAAATAAGTTGATAAATGCAATACTATTTTAACACAATATTCAATGAAACAATAAAACAAAAAAAATAAAATGCAGTACTATATTATAACACTGCAAGTTTATACTTAGCTTGTAAAAACGTTGATGTAGGCATGTAACAGCTTACGAAACAGCTCAAGTATGCAGCTATTCAGCAGAAATAATTTCAGAGATAAGGGACTAAGACGTAAAGGCACAGAGAAACCATCTAGGCTAAGACTTCAACAATGAATATCAATGAAGTGAGAGGAATAAACCCAATAACTGCAGACAGAGAGAGCTCATAATTTTCAGTGAAACAAATAAATAAGCAGATAAATGCAGTAGTATTTTAACACAATATTCAATGAAACAATAAAACAGAAAAAAATAAAATGCAGTACTATCTTATAACACTGCAAGTTTGTACTTATCTCAGCTTGTAATAAAGCTGATGTTGGTATGTAACAGCTAACCAAACAGCTCAAGTATGCAGCTATTCAGCAGAAATAATTTCAGAGATAAGGGACTAAGATGTAAAGGCACAGAGAAACCATCTAGGCTAAGACTTCAACAATGAATATCAATGAAGTGAGAGGAATAAACCTACTAACTGCAGACAGAGAGAGGGCTCACAATTTGCAGTGAAACAAATAAATAAACAGATAAATGCAGTAGTATTTTAACACAATATTTAATGAAATAATAAAACAGATAACCAAACAGCACAAGTATTCAGCTATTAGGCAGAAATAATTTCAACTTAAAGGCACAGAGAAGCCCTCTAGCTTAAGACTTCAACACTGAATATCAATGAAGTGAGAAGAATAACTCCACTAGGTGCAGACAGAGAGAGAGCTCACAATTTTCAGTGAAACAAATAAATAAGCAGATAAATGCAGTACTATTTTAACACAATATTCAATGAAACAATAAAACAGAAAAAAAAATGCAGTACTATCTTATAACACTGCAAGTTTGTACTTATCTCAGCTTGTAATAAAGTTGATGTAGGTATGTAACAGCTAACCAAACAGCTCAAGTATGCAGCTATCCAGCAGAAATAATTTCAGAGATAAGGGACTAAGACTTAAAGGCACAGAGAAACCATCTAGGATAAGACTTTAAAACCGAATATCAATGAAGTGAGAAGAATAAACCCACTAACTGCAGACAGAGAGAGAGCTCACAATTTTCAGTGAAACAAATAAATAAGCAGACAAATGCAGTACTCATTTTAACACAATATTCATTGAAACAATAAAACAGAAAAAAATGCAGTACTATATTATAACACTGCCAATCTGTACTTATCTCAGCTTGTAATAAAGTTAATGTAGGTATGTAACAGCTAACCAAA
The DNA here is from genome assembly GCF_019279795.1 of Protopterus annectens. Taxonomy (NCBI): domain Eukaryota; kingdom Metazoa; phylum Chordata; order Ceratodontiformes; family Protopteridae; genus Protopterus; species Protopterus annectens. Next base: position 966,851,048 of record NC_056727.1, on the reverse strand, counting down.
CAGCTCAAGTATGCAGCTATTCAGCAGAAATTATTTCAGAGATAAAGGACTAAGACTTAAAGGCAAAGAGAAACTCTCTAGGCTAAGACATCAACAACGAATATCAATGAAGTGAGAAGAATAAACCTACTAAATGCAGACAGAGGAGGGCTGACAATTTTCAGTGAAACAAATAAATAAGCAGATAAATGCAGTACTATTTTAACACAAAATTCAATGAAACAATAAAACAGAAAAAATAAAATGCAGTACTATCTTATAACACTTCAAGTTTGTACTTATCTCAGCTTGTAACAAAGTTGATGTAGATATGTAACAGCTAACCAAACAGCTCATGTATGCAGCTATTCATCAGAAATAATTTCAGAGATAAGGGACTAAGAGTTACAGGCACAGAGAAACCCTTTAGGCTAAGACTTCAACACCGAATATCAATGAAGTGAGAAGAAAAAAACACTAACTTTAGACAGAGAGAGGGCTCAAAATTTTCAGTGAAATGAATAAATAAGCAGATAAATGCCGTACTATTTTAACACAATATTGAATGAAACAATAAAACAGAAAAGATAAAATGCAGTACTATCTTATAACACTGCAAGTTTGTACTTATCTCAACCTGTAATAAAGTTGATGTAGGTATGTAACAGCTAAGCAAAAAGTTCAAGTATACAGCTATTCAGCAGAAATTATTTCAGAGTTAAGGGACTAAGGCGTAAAGTCACAGCGAAATCCTCTAGGCTAAGACTTCAACACCAAATGTCAATGAAGTGAAAGGAGTAAAACCACTCACTGCAGACAGAGGGCTCACATATTTCAGTGAAACAAATCAATAAGCAGATAAATGCAGTGCTATTTGTAACACAATATTCAATGAAAAAATAAAACAGAAAACAGAAAATGTAATACTATCTTATAACACTGCATGTTTGAACTTATCTCAGTTTGTAATAAAGTTGATGTAGGTATGTAACAGCTAACCAAACAGCGCAAGTATCCAGTTATTCAGCAGAAATAATTTCATAGATAAGGGGCACAGAGAAGCCCACTAGGCTAAGACTTCAACACAGAGTATCAATGAAGTGAGAAGAATAAACACACTAAATGCAGACAGAGAGAGAGCTCACACTTTTTAGTTAAAAAAATAAATAAGCAGAAAAATGCATTACTCATTTTAACACAATATTCATTGAAACAATAAAACAGAAAAAATAAAATGCAGTACTATCTTATAACACTGCAAGTTTGTACTTATCTCAGCCTGTAATAAAATTGATGTAGGTATGTAACAGCTAACCAAACAGCTCAAGTATGCAGCTATTCAGAAGAAATAATTTCAAAGATAAGAGACTAAGACTTAAAGGCACAGTGAAACCCTCTAGGTTTAGACTTTAAAATCGAATATCAATGAAGTGAGAAGAATAAACCCACTAACTGGAGACAGAAAGAGGGCTCAGAATTTTCAGTGAAACAAAAAATAAGCAGATAAATGCAGTACTATTTTTAACACAATATTCAATGAAACAATAAAACAGAAAAATAAAATGCAGTAGTATCTTATAACACTGCAAGTTTGTACTTATCTCAGCTTGTAATAAAGTTGATGTAGGTATATAACAGCTAACCAAACAGCTCAAGTATGCAGCTATTCAGCAGAAATAATTTCAGCAATAAGGGAATAAGACGTAAAGGCAAAGAGAAACCCTCTACGCTAAGACTTCAACATCGAACATCAAAGAAGTCAGAAGAATAAACCCACTAACTGCAGACAGAGATAGGGTTCACAATTTTCAGTGAAACAAATAAATACGCAGATAAATGCAGTACTATTTTTAACACAATATTCAATGAAACGATAAAACAGAAAAACTAAAATGCAGTACTATCGTATAACGTTGCAAGTTTGTACTTATCTCAGCTTGTAATAAAGATGATGTAGATATGAAACAGCTAACCAAACAGCTCAAGTATGCAGCTATTCAGCAGAAATAATTTCAGAGATAAGGGACTAAAACTTAAAGGAACAGAGAACCCCAATAGGCTAAGAGTTCAACACCGAATATCAATGAAGTGAGAAGAATAAACCCACTACATGCAGACAGAGAGAGGGCTTACAATTTTCAGTGAAACAAATAAATAAGCAGATAAATGCAGTACTCATTTTAACACAATATTCATTGAAACAATAAACCAGAAAAAGTAAAATGCAGTACTATCTTATAACACTGCAAGTCTGTACTAATCTCAGCCTGTAATAAAGTTGATATAGGTATGTAACAGCTAACCAAACAGCTCAAGTATGCAGCTATCCAGCAGAAATAATTTCAGAGATAAGGGACTAACACATAAAGGCACAGAGAAACCATCTAGGCAAAGACTTCAACACTGAATATCAATGAAGTGAGAGGAATAAACCCACCAACTACAGACAGAGAGAGGGCTCACAATTATTAATGAACAAATAAATAAGCAGATAAATGCAGTACTATTTTTAACACAATATTCAATGAAACAATAAAACAGAAAAAAATGCAGTAGTATATTATAACACTGCAAGTTTGTACTTATCTCAGCTTGTAATAAAGTTGATGTAGGTATATAACAGCTAACCAAACAGCTCAAGTATGCAGCTATTCAGCAGAAATAATTTCAGCGATAAGGGACTAAGACCTAAAGGCACAGAGAAACCCTCTAGGCAAAGACTTCAACACCGAACAGCAATGAAGTCAGAAGAATAAACCCAATAACTGCAGACAGAGATAGGGTTCACAATTTTCAGTGAAACAAATAAATAAGCAGATAAATGCAGTACTATTTTTAACACAATATTCAATGAAACAATAAAACAGAAATAAAATGCAGCACTATATTATAACACTGCAAGTTTGTACTTATCTCAGCTTGTAACAAAGTTGATGAAGATATGTAACAGATAACCAAATAGCTCAAGTATGCAGCTATTCAACAGAAATAATTTCAGAGATAAGGGACTAAGACTTAAAGGCACAGAGAATCCCTCTATGCTAAGACTTCAACACCGAAAATCAATGAAGTGAGAAGAAAAAAAAACACTAACTACAAACAGAGAGAGGGCTCATAACTTTCAGTGAAACAAATAAATAAGCAGATAAATGCAGTACTATTTTAACACAATATTCAATGAAACAATAAAACAGAAAAAAATGCAGTACTATCTTATAACACTGCCAATTTGTACTTATCTCAGCTTGTAATAAAGTTAATGTAGGTATGTAACAGCTAACTAAACAGCTCAAGTATGCAGCTATTCAGCAAAAATAATTTCAGAGATAAAGGACTAAGACTTAAAGGCACAGAGAACCCCTCTAGGCTTAGACATCAACAACGAATATCAATGAAGTGAGAAGAATAAACCTACTAAATGCAGACAGAGGAGGGCTGACAATTTTCAGTGAAACAAATAAATAAGCAGATAAATGCAGTACTATTTTAACACAATATTCAATGAAACAATAAAACAGAAAAAATAAAATGCAGTACTATCTTATAACACTGCAAGTTTGTACTTATCTCAGCTTGTAATAAAGTTGATGTTGATATGTAACAGCTAACCAAACAGCTCACGTATGCAGCTATTCATGAGAAATAATTTCAGAGATAAGGGACTAAGAGTTACAGGCACAGAGAAACCCTCTAGGCTAAGACTTCAACACCGAATATCAATGAAGTGAGAAGAAAAAAACACTAACTGTAGACAGAGAAAGGGCTCAAAATTTTCAGTGAAACGAATAAATAAGCAGATAAATGCCATACTATTTTAACACAATATTGAATGAAACAATAAAACAGAAAAGATAAAATGCAGTACTATCTTATAACACTGCAAGTTTGTACTTATCTCAGCTTGTAATAAAGATGATGTAGGTATGAAATAGCTAACCAAACAGCTTAAGTCTGCAGCTATTCAGCAGAAATAATTTCAGAGATAAGGGACTAAGACTTAAAGGAATAGAGAAACCCTCTAGGCTAAGAGTTCAAAAATGAATATCAATGGAGTCAGAAGAATAAACCCACTAACTGCAGACAGAGAGAGGGCTCCCAATTTTCAGTGAAACAAACAAATAATCCGATAAATTCAGTAGTATTTTTAACACAATATTCAATGAACCAATAAAACAGAAAAAATAAAATGCAGTACTATCTTATAACACTGCAAGCTTGTACTTATCTCTGCTTGTAATAAAGTTGATGTTGGGATGTAACAGCTAACCAAACAGCTCAAGTATGCAGTTATTCAGCAGAAATAATTTCAGAGATAAGGGACTAAGACTTAAAGGCACAGAGAAACCCTCTAGGCTAAGACTTCAACACTGAATATCAATGAAGTGAGAAGAATAAACCCACTAACTGCAGACAGAGAGAGGGCTCACAATTTCCAGTGAAACAAATAAACAAGCAGATAAATGCAGTACTATTTTAAACACAATATTCAATAAAACAATAAAACAGAAAAAATAAAATGCAGTACAACCTTATAACACTGCAAGTTTGTATTTATCTCAGCTTGCAATAAAGTTGATGTAGGTATATAACAGCTAACCAAACAGCTCATGTATGCAGCTATTCAGCAGAAATAATTTCAGAGATGAGGGACTAAAACTTAAAGGCACAGAGAAACCCTCTAGGCTAAAACTTCAACACCGAATGTGAATGAAGTGAGAAGTATAAACCCACTAACTGCAGACAGAGAGAGGGCTCACAGTTTCAGTGAAACAAATAAATAAGCAGATAAATGCAGTACAATTTTTAACACAATATTCAATGAAACAATAAAACTGAAAACAGAAAATATAGTACTATCAAAAACACTGCAAGTTTGTACTTATCACAGTTTGTAATAAAGGGTATGTAGGTATGTAACAGCTAACCAAACAGCACAAGTATCTAGCTATTCAGCAGAAATAATTTCATAGATAAGGGACTAAGTCTTAAAGGCACAGAGAAGACCTCTTGCCAAAGCCTTCAACAACGAATATCAATGAAATGAGACGAATAAACCCACTAACTGCAGATAGAGAGAGGGCTCACAATTTTCAGTGAAACAAATAAATAAGCAGATAAATGCAGTACTATTTTTAACACAATATTCAATGAAACAATAAAACAGAAAAAAATAAAATGCAGTACTATCTTATAACACTGCAAGTTTGTACTTATCTCAGCATGTAATAAAGTTGATGTAGTTATGTAACAGCTAACCAAACAGCTCAAGTATGCAGCTATCCAGCACAAATAATTTCAGAGATAAGGGACTAAGACTTAAAGGCACAGAGAAACCATCTAAGCTAAGAATTCAACAACGAATATCAATGAAGTGAGAGGAATAAACCCACTAACTGCAGACAGAGAGAGGGCTCACAAAATTCAGAGAAAGAAACAAATAAGCAGATAAATGCAGTACTATTTTAACACAATATTCAATGAAACAATAAAACAGAAAAATAAAATGCAGTACTGTCTTATAACACTGCAAGTCTGTAATTGTCTCAGCTTGTAATAAAGTTGATGTAGGTATGTAACAGTTAACCAAACAGCACAAGTATGCAGTTATTCAGCAGAAATAATTTCAGAGATAAGGGACTAAGACTTAAAGGCACAGAGAAACCCTCTAGGCTAAGACTTCAACACTGAATATCAATGAAGTGAGAACATGAAACCCACTAAGTGCAGATAGAGAGAGGGCTCACAATTTTCGGTAATACAAATAAATAAGCAGATAAATGCAGTACTATTTTTAACACAATATTCAATGAAACAATAAAACAGAAAAAAATAAAATGCAGTACTATCTTATAACACTGCAAGTTTGTACTTATCTCAGCATGTAATAAAGTTGATATAGTTATGTAACAGCTAACCAAACAGCTCAAGTATGCAGCTATCCAGCACAAATAATTTCAGAGATAAGGGACTAAGACTTAAAGGCACAGAGAAACCATCTAAGCTAAGAATTCAACAACAAATATCAATGAAGTAAGAGGAATAAACCCACTAACTGCAGACAGAGAGAGGGCTCACAAAATTCAGAGAAAGAAACAAATAAGCAGATAAATGCAGTACTATTTTAACACAATATTCAATGAAACAATAAAACAGAAAAATAAAATGCAATACTGTCTTATAACACTGCAAGTTTGTAATTGTCTCAGCTTGTAATAAAGTTGATGTAGGTATGTAACAGTTAACCGAACAGCACAAGTATGCAGCTATTCAGCAGAAATAATTTCAAAGATAAGGGACTAAGACTTAAAGGCACAGAGAAACCCTCTAGGCTAAGACTTCAACACCGAATATCAATGAAGTGAGAAGAATAAACCCAATAACTGCAGACAGAGAGACAGCTCACAATTTGCAGTGAAACAAATAAATAAACAGATAAATGCAGTAGTATTTTAACACAATATTCAATGAAACAATAAAACAGAAAAAAATAAAATGCAGTGCTATCTTATAACACTGCAAGTTTGTACTTAACTCAGCTTGTAATAAAGTTGATTTAGGTATGTAACAGCTAACTAAACAGCTCAAGTATGCAACTATTGAGCAAAAATAATTTCAGAGGTAAGGGACTATAACTTAAATGTGGAGGGAAACCCTCTAGGCTGAGACTTCAACACCGAATATCAATGAAGTGAGAACATTAAACCCACTAACTGCAGATAGAAAGAGGGCTCACAATTTTCGGTAATAAAAATAAATAAGCAGATAAATGCAGTACTATTTTAACACAATATTCAATGAAACAATAAAACAGAAAAATAAAAAGCAGTACTATCTTATAATACTGCAAGTCTGTACTCATCTTAGCTTGTAATAAAGTTGATGTAGGTATGTAACAGCTAAAGAAAAAGCACAAGTATGCAGCTACTCAGAAGAAATAATTTCAAAGATAAGGGACTAAGACTTAAAGGCACAGAGAAATCCTCTAGGCTAAGACTTCAAAACCAAATATCAATGAAGTGGGAGGAATAAACCTACTAACTGCAGACAGAGAGAGGCCTCACAATTTTAAGTGATCAAATAAATAAGCAGATAAATGCAGTACTATTTTAACACAATATTCAATGAAACAATAAAACAGAAAAAAATAAAATGCAGTACTATATTATAACACTGCAAGTTTGTACTTAGCTTGTAAAAACGTTGATGTAGGAATGTAACAGCTAACTTAACAGCTCAAGTATGCAGCTAGTAAGCAGAAATAATTTCAGAGATTAGGGACTAAGACTTAAAGGCACAGAGAAACCCTCTAGGCTAAGACTTTAACACCGAATATCAATGAAGTGAGACAAATAAACCCACTAACTGCAGACAGAAAGAGGGCTCAGAATTTTCAGTGAAACAAATAAATAAGTTGATAAATGCAGTACTATTTTAACACAATATTCAGTGAAACAATAAAACAAAAAAAAATAAAATGCAGTACTATATTATAACACTGCAAGTTTATACTTAGCTTGTAAAAACGTTGATGTAGGTATGTAACAGCTTACTAAACAGCTCAAGTATGCAGCTATTCAGCAGAAATAATTTCAGAGATAAGGGACTAAGATGTAAAGGCACAGAGAAACCATCTAGGCTAAGACTTTAACACTGAATATCAATGAAGTAAGATTAATAAACCCACTAACTGCAGACAGAGAGGGCTCACAAACATAATATTCAATGAAACAATAAAACAGAAAAAAAAAATAAAATGCAGTACTATCTTATAACACTGCAAGTTTCTAATTATCTCAGCTTGTAATAAAGTTGATGTTGGTATGTAACAGCTTACGAAACAGCTCAAGTATGCAGCTATTCAGCAGAAATAATTTCAGAGATAAGGGACTAAGACGTAAAGGCACAGAGAAACCATCTAGGCTAAGACTTCAACAATGAATATCAATGAAGTGAGAGGAATAAACCCAATAACTGCAGACAGAGAGAGGGCTCACAATTTGCAGTGAAACAAATAAATAAACAGATAAATGCAGTAGTATTTTAACACAATATTCAATGAAACAATAAAACAGAAAAATAAAAGGCAGTACTATCTTATAATACTGCAAGTCTGTACTCATCTTAGCTTGTAATAAAGTTGATGTAGGTATGTAACAGCTAAAGAAAAAGCACAAGTATGCAGCTACTCAGAAGAAATAATTTCAGAGATATGGGACTAAGACTTAAAGGCACAGAGAAACCTTCTAAGCTAAGACTTCAACACCGAATATCAATGAAGGGAGAAAAATAAACCCACAAACTGCAGACAGAGAGAGAGCTCAGACGTTTCAGTGAAACAAATAAATAAGCAGATACATGCAGTACTATTTCTAACACAATATTCAATCAAACAACAAAACAGAAAAAATAAAATGCAGTACTATATCATAACCTTCCAAGTTTGTACTTATCTCAGCCTGTAATAAAGTTGATGTAGGTATGTAACAGCTAACCAAACAGCTCAAGTATGCAGCTATCCAGCAGAAATAATTTCAGAGATAAGGGACTAAGACTTAAAGGCACAGAGAAACCATCTAGGCTAAGACTTCAACACCAAATATCAATAAAGTGAGAGGAATAAACCCACTAACTGCAGACAGAGAGAGGACTCAAAATTTTCAGTGAAACAAACAAATAAGCAGATAAATGCAGTACTATTTTAACACAATATTCAATGAAACAATAAAACAGAAAAATAAAAAGCAGTACTATCTTATAACACTGCAAGTTTGTACTTATCTCCGCTTGTAATAAAGCTGATGTAGGTATGTAACAGCTAAGCAAACAGCACAAGTATTCAGGTATTCAGCAGAAATAAATTCAGAGATAAGGGACTATTACTTAGAGGCACAGAGAAACCCTCTAGGCTATGACTTCATCAACAAATTTCAACAAAATGAGAAGAATAAACCCACTAACTGCAGACAGAGAGAGGGCTCACAATTTTCAGTGAAACAAATAAATAAGCAGATAAATGCAGTACTATTTTAACACAGTATTCAATGAAGCAAAACAGAAAAAATAAAATGCAGCACTATCTTATAACACTGCAAGCTTGTACTTATCTCAGCTTGTAATAAAGTTGACGTAGGTATGTAACAGCTAACAAAATAGCTCACGTATACAGCTATTCAGCAGAAATAATTTCAAAGATAAGGGACTAAGACTTAAAGGCACAGATAAATCTTCTGGGCTAAGACTTCAAAACCAAATATCAATGAAGTGAGAGGAATAAACCTACTAACTGCAGACAGAGAGAGGCCTCACAATTTTAAGTGATCAAATGAATAAGCAGATAAATGCAGTACTATTTTAACACAATATTCAATGAAACAATAAAACAAAAAAAATAAAATGCAGTACTATATTATAACACTGCAAGTTTGTACTTAGCTTGTAAAAACATTGATGTAGGTATGTAACAGCTAACTTAACAGCTCAAGTATGCAGCTATTCATCAGAAATAATTTCAGAGATAAGGGACTAAGACTTAAAGGCACAGAGAAACCCTCTAGGCTAAGAATTTAACACCGATTATCAATGAAGTGAGACGAATAAACCCACTAACTGCAGACAGAAAGAGGGCTCAGAATTTTCAGTGAAACAAATAAATAAGCAGATAAATGCAGTACTATTTTAACACAATATTCAATGAAAAAATAAAACAGAAAAAATAAAATGCAGTACTATATTATAACACTGCAAGTTTGTACTTAGCTTGTAAAAACGTTGATGTAGGTATGTAACAGCTAACTAAACAGCTCAAGTATGCAGCTATTCAGTAGAAATAATTTCAGAGATAAGGGACTAAGATGTAAAGGCACAGAGAAACCATCTAGGCTAAGACTTTAACAATGAATATCAATGAAGTGAGAGGAATAAACCCACTAACTGCAGACAGAGAGAGGGCTCACAATTTTCAGTGAAACAAATAAGCAGATAAATGCAGTACTATTTTAACACAATATTCAATGAAACAATAAAACAGAAAAAAAAATAAAACGCAGTACTATCTTATAACACTGCAAGTTTCTAATTATCTCAGCTTGTAATAAAGTTGATGTTGGTATGTAACAGCTAACCAAACAGCTCAAGTATGCAGCTATTCAGCAGAAATAATTTCAGAGATAAGGGACTAAGACGTAAAGGCACAGAGAAACCATCTATGCTAAGACTTCAACAATGAATATCAATGAAGTGAGAGGAATAAACCCACTAACTGCAGACAGAGAGAGGGCTCACAATTTTCAGTGAAACAAACAAATAAGCAGATAAATGCAGTACTATTTTAACACAATATTCAATGAAACAATAAAACAGAAAAATAAAATGCAGTACTATCTTATAACACTGCAAGTTTGTACTTATCTCAGCCTGTAATAAAGTTGATGTAGGTATGTAACAGTTAACCAAACAGCACAAGTATTCAGCTATTAGGCAGAAATAATTTCAAAGATAAGGAACTAAGACTTAAAGGCATGGAGAAACGCTGTAGGCTAAGACTTCAACACCGAATATCAATGAAGTGTGAAGAATAAACCCAATAACTGCATAAAGAGAGACAGCTCACAAATTGCAGTGAAACAAATAAATAAACATATAAATGCAGTAGTATTTTAACACAATATTCAATGAAACAATAAAACAGAAAAAAAATGCAATACTACCTTATAACACTGCAAGTTTGTACTTACCTCAGCTTGTAAAAAAGTTGATTTGGGTATGTAACAGCTAACTAAACAGCTCAGGTATGCTGCTAATGAGCAAAAATAATTTCAGAGGTAAGGGACTAGAACTTAAAGGCGGAGAGAAACCCTCTAGGTTGAGGCTTCAACACAGGATATCAATGAAGTGAGAGCAAAAAACCCACTAACTGCAGACAGAGAGAGGGCTCACAATTTTCGGTAATACAAATAAATAAGCAGATAAATGCAGTACAATTTAACCACAGTATTCAATGAAACAATAATACAGAAAAATACAAAGCAGTACTATCTTTTAATACTGCAAGTCTGTACTCATCTTAGCTTGTAATAAAGTTGATGTAGGTATGTAACAGCTAAAGGAAAATCTCAAGTATGCAGCTACTCAGAATAAATAATTTCAGAGATATGGGACTAAGACTTAAAGCCACAGAGAAACCTTCAAGGCTAAGACTTCAACACCGAATATCAATGAAGTGAGAAAACTAATCCCACTAACTGCAGAGAGAGAGCTCAGATGTTTTAGTGAAACAAATAAATAAGCAGATAAATGCAGTATTATTTTGAACACAATATTCAATCAAACAACAAAACAGAAAAAATAAAATGCAACACTATATCATAGCACTCCAAATTTTTACTTATCTCAGCCTGTAATAAAGTTGATGTAGGTATGTAACAGCTAACCAAACAGCTCAAGTATGCAGCTATCCAGCAGAAATAATTTCAGAGATAAGGGACTAAGACTTAACGGCACAGAGAAACCATCTAGGCTAAGACTTCAACACCGAATATCAATAAAGTGAGAGGAATAAACCCACCAACTGCAGACAGAGAGAGGGCTCACAATTTTCAATGTAAAAAATAAATAAGCAAATAAATGCAGTACTATTTTAACACAATATTGAATGAAAAAATAAAACAGAAAAAATAAAATGCAGTACTATCTTATAACATTGCAAATTTGTACTTAACTCGGCTTGAAATAAAGTTGATGTAGGTATGTAACAGCTAACCAAACAGCTCAAATATGCAGCTAAGTAGCAGAAATAATTTCAGAGATATGGCACTAAGACTTAAAGTCAAAGAGAAACCCTCTAGGCTAAGACTTCAACACCGAATATCAATGGAGTGAGAAGAATAAACCCACTAACTGCAGACAAAGGGAGGGCTCTCAATTTCCAGTGAAACAAACAAATAAGCAGATAAATACAGTACTATTTTAACACAATATTCAATGAAACAAAACAGAAGAATAAATCCACGACAGTCAGCACAGGAACACAAGGTAATTCAAAAGTGATTTAATTAAAGCGCTTTTCGGCTCACAATACAACAGCCTTCCTCAGAATAAAAAACATTAATACATCTCTTTCCTTTTATACAAAAAAAGGCGCCAACATAGAACAATCATTCAATTAAATAAACTAAATATTTATCTAATGATACTCCAACAACATGTTCTTAAAAAGTATATAACTAAACATGTGTACCTAAGAATATACTATAAAATTGATGCACCATGACCTAGAACTAAATATCACTATGGATGTACCAACAGCTTCAGCCCATTTTATTTAAAGACTTGATGAAACCCTTATAAAAATACAGGCACTTGTTGTTTTTTTTTAAGTTATAGAAAGGAAATACTGAATAACTCTAATTTATAAATATTAAAAAATTAAAAAATAATAATAAAAAAGGGGAAAAAAATATATATAATGTGTAATTAATAAGTGAATCAAGTCTATTCTACGAATACATGTATATGTATGAAAAACAAATATAATAACCTGAAAGAATTCATACATTCATGTATATAAATCCAGGTATATTTCTCATACACATAGATGAACTTTGCAAAAACAAACCAATTCATAAAAAAATATTAATGTTAATTAAATTTATTCACATTTATTTTTTATTTTTTAAAAATGTAATGTAAATAAAAAATTAATAACAATAATTTGATTTAATCACACTTTAAGTTATCTCACCAAGCTCCTCAGCTTTAATAAAACTCCTACTGATAAAGCTTCATTAAGGCCTGGGTAATTACTCGCATTCAATTTAATTTGCCATTTTAATTCTAGTTCAAGCAACTTTAATGAATAAGGTCCGCCTCTAGGATTAATTTTTAATCTATCAATGATCAAGAATTTAAGATAAGAGATAAGGGACTAAGACTTAAAGGCACAGAGAAACCCTTCAGGCTAAGACTTTAACACCAAATATCAATGAAGTGAGACGAATACACCCACTAACTGCAGACAGAGAGAGGGCTCAGAATTTTCAGTGAAACAAATAAATAAGTTGATAAATGCAGTACTATTTTTAACACAATATTCAATGACACAATAAAACAGAAAAAATAAAATGTACTACTATCTTATAACACTGTAAGTTTGTACTTATCTCAGCTTGTAGTAAAGTTGATGTAGGTATGTAGCAGCTATTAAAACAGCTCAAGTATGCAGCTATTCAGCAGAAATAATTTCAAAGATAAGGGACTAAGACTTAAAGGCACAGAGAAACCATCTAGGCTAAAACTTTAACACCGAATATCAATGAAGTGAGAAGAATAAACCCACTAAATGAAGACAGAGAGAGGGGGTCACAATTTTCAGTGAAACAAATAAATAAGCAGATAAATGCAGTATTAGTTTTAACACAATGAAACAATAAAACAGAAAAAATAAAATGCAGTACTATATTATAACACTGCACGTTTGTACTTATCTCAGCTTGTAAAAAAGTTGATGTAGGTATGTAACATCTAACTAAACAGCTCATGTATGGAGCTATTCAGCAGAAATAATTTTAGAGATAAGGGACTAAGACTTAAAGGCACAGAGAAACCCTCTAGGCTAAGACTTTAACACCGAATATCAATGAAGTGAGACGAATAAACCCATTAACTGCAGAAAGAGAGAGGGCTCACAATTTTCAGTGAAACAAATAAATAAGCAGATAAATGCAGTATTATTTTTAACATAATATTCAATGAAACAATAAAACTGAAAAAAATAAAATGCAGTACTATCTTATAAGACTGCAAGTTTGTAATTATCTCAGCTTGTAATAAAGTTGATGTAGGTATGTAACAGCTAACCAAACAGCTCAAGTATGCAGCTATTCAGCAGAAATAATTTCAGAGATAAGGGACTAAGATGTAAAGGCACAGAGGAACCCTCTAGGCTAAGACTTCAACATCAAATATCAATGAAGTGAGACGAATAAACCCACTAACTGCAGAGAGAGAGAGGACTCACAATTTTCCGTGAAACAAATAAATAAGGAGATAAATCCAGTACTATTTTAACACAATATTCAATGAAACAATAAAACAGAAAAAATAAAATGGAGTACTATCTTATAACACTGCATGTTTGCACTTTTTTCAACTTGTAATAAAGTTAATGTAGGTATGCAACAGCTAACCAAACAGCTCAAGTATGCAGCTATTCAGCAGAAATAATTTCAGAGATAAGGGACTAAGACTTAAAGGCACAGAGAAACCTTCTAGGCTGAGTCTTCATCACCAAATATCAATGAAGTGAGAAGAATAAACCCACTAACTGCAGACAGAGAGAGGGCTCACAATTTTCAGTGAAACAAATAAATAAGCTGATAAATTCAGTACTATTTTTAAAACAATATTCAATGAAACAATAAAACAGAAAAAATAAAATGTACTACTATCTTATAACACTGCAAGTTTGTACTTATCTCAGCTTGTAATAAAGTTGATTTAGGTATGTAACAGCTAACCAAACAGCAGTATAAATTATATCCCCGACACATTTTTTGTGTGACTTTACACACTGATAAAATGAACTTGTAGAATGCGGGATTCAAACCAATGCAACATAGACAAAACATATTCTTCCACATTAGTAATTTTTCATCTTTGTCACAGAAAAAGTGTTTGATAGACATGCTTGTTAATTATATATAAATAGACATGACAGAGTGAGGGGTTAACCATAATGTGTGTGACCTGACAAGGTCTGGTTTATAAATTAATGTGTGTATGAATATCATTGATGTCTGATATCTATCCAAGACCGGAAAAGACAATTATAATTACAGAAACATAACTGTCAGTATACCCTCAATCATACTTATTATTCATATGAGCTCCAGTGCTATGCAGACTTATTGCTATTTGTAATTATGTTTACATTGTTTTATTTTTTATAAAAGTAAGTGGACAAGTATTACTCTGGCTCTGTAATTGTGTACTTGAACAACCATAATTGTAGTGATACCCACAGTTACACATGTGATATATCTCTGATATCCTGTGTATGCTCAGCGCACATGGTATAGATATTTATTACTATGTCCAAAAAACGATGCAATAGGTGAAACAATAAAGCCACAGAGGAGGGTAAGGCGAGAAATTTTAATGATAATTTTAAAACAGCATCCGCTTCCAACACAAGTCAGCACATATAAACGTTCCACGTTACGTTTTCGTTTGTATGTTACTTCATCATATGTGCTGACTTGTGTTGGAAGAGGATGCTGCTTTAAAATTATCATTAAAATTTCTCGCCTGACCCTCCTTTGTGGCTTTATTGTTTCACCTATTGTATCTTTTTTGGATTACTAGTCATGTTGGTGCTTTTTGCTGATTTTCAATGGTATTTATTACTATGTGTAATTAGTTTTATATAAAGTAAAGTGGAACATCATTAAAAAAAGTTTGGGTTTAGCTGGACTAGAATCCTGGCTCACTTATACTGTAATCTTTAACTTACAACTGCTGCCACAAGAACAACTAGGCAGCAGCTGTATATTTTCACATTCATTACTCTGCATGTGTGCTGACTGCTGCACAAAGCCACTTAGCACATTTATGTGGTGGTAAACCACATAGGATACAATGTACCTATTTTCAAATTGTCTACTGTTTGGTTCCTATCTGTAGGTGTTCTGGACTTGCAGGTGTTGGGGAAGGTTGCTGACTTTCAGGCAACACCACTTAACGGGTTTGCATGATGGTAAGAAAAAAATGCAACAATGTATCTGTTTTGAAATTGTCAACTGTCTGCTTCTTGTCTACAGGTGTTCTGCCGCCTTCATTTGTAGGCCATTAGGCCACATTTGCGAGAAGGCAAGCAACCCACAAACATGACAGGAAAATCTCATCTTGTCTTATCCGTGTGAGCAGTGTTTATAATGTTTTAAAAGACAAATGTGTGACTGGAAACGTGATATACTGTGTGGTTCATTGTGTTTAGCAGGTGTGCTACACAGATGTAATTCACATGTGTAGTTTTTGTAGTCTTTATCACAGAATTGCATTACATGAAATTTGATTTGATTCACCATGTTTGCTCTAAGTCGCTCGCTGTGCAAACAGTAATATTTAAAAAAAAGCAACATTACAAAAGAAATTTTAGTATACATTAAAGATTTTTACACAAGTCTGGATTTGTATTGTCAAAGCAATTAACCTAAAAAATGCAGTAAGTTTGTCCTATCCCTCTTTGCCACAGAAATAGCTTTGCAGCAGGAATGCAAATCATTGTGCATATAAGCAATTCACATTTTATCCACAGTATTAACAAGACATATAATATTTGTACACTCTTAGTTGTTTTTACATGTGTTAATTATAGATTTAGTGCAATGACTGATCACAAAACCATTTATGACTATTGTTTGCAGCAATACAGCTCTGTTTGATTCTTTGAGTAGTTTCCATTCTTCTCTTATCTGAGCAGTAATATCAGACATGCAGTCTGTAAGGCATTTTGTACCATTGTATTTTAAATGTATGAGATATTATATGGCAGTAATATGCAGTTTTCAACAAAGGCAGAGGAGTTTGGATATTAGTGAACAGAAACTGAGAAATGTGTGCTGCTTACTTACACTTCAAACCTTTATACAATTACTTCTACACTTTGTAAGTGAAACCTGGGTGACACAGCCACTGCAGGTAAGGGAGTCTGAATTATTCTTGTGTTTTCCTTCTCCCCACCATTAATCATTCAGAATTGCAATCCATTAGCAACTAACACTGAGGGAGTGAATGCACTATGTTTACACATGCTACACAGAGCCTAGATTTTGGGATTCAGCAATTCTAATGAGTTCACATATCATTTGCATATTCACCTTGTTCACGGGCCTGAATCTGCACTATAAAAAGGTAACCCTGTAGCTAGGGAACCTGAAGGTGAGCAGAGTTGTGTATGTGGACCACACAGAAGAAGATTGCTATTACTTTGGATTTATCTGCACAGAAGACTAATGATCTTGATAAGATATAACTGACTTTTTTAATTATATACTAGATTTGCTCACGTTACTAGGAAAGTATTTTTATACATATATGCAATAGCAAATGCAACTTTTATCTGTATGCACTTTTTAGAAGTTTACTGACGGCATAGGAATTTTTATCAGGTCATTTTACTTTCTCATATACACAGCTTTATAAACTTCCATCACAAGCTTTATTGTTACAGCTATTTCTATTATACTCTTTTATGTTATTTCAGTGAAATGTAAATGTCCTATATTGTCAATGGAACAGGAGTGTTAGCCTTCTAGGATGGCCCATAGACATGTCTAGGATAGTGCTGGGCACAGACAGAGGTTGCTGGCAATTGCATATTATGACTTTTCTGTGGTAAATGTGTGCACATTTTGTGAGACTTTGTATAAAGCACTTATAATAATTGACTGATGTGTTATTCTTTCCTTAGTACAAAATGCCATTTGCCTGTTGTTTGGGGGATGGGAAGCCAAGTTCCGTTTGTATGTTGCCACAACCAAAAGCTTTTTTTACAGAGGTTAGCTCTTGTTTGTCATTGTTTTGGATCAAAAGTTGGTTTGTGTGTGACTGTGATATGTTACAACCACGTGAGCCTTTTTTATATTTTAATAATTGAAGTTTTGTGTTTCTCCAGTGGATAATATTGAAAAGCTAATAATACATGTCATATCTAAGCAGGTCTTTTATTTATGTGATATTTATGTGTAGTATCCTTCTTTTGCATTTTATGTCACCTAGAACTATGGCACATAAGTGTCCCAATCCTCACCAAATCCCCTTCAGTGACTCAGAATAATGTCATTGTCCAAGCCTTTTGGCAACACAGTGCCTTTCTGTTTAAGAGAGGATGTGGGGATATGTCTAGCAGAATGCAGATTTGGAACCAGATAGTTAATGACGTCAATGCTGTCGGGAGGCACTGTAGGACATATGATCAGGTGTGTCATAGAGCCACTGATATGATTTCAGCAGCCCAGAAGAAAGCAGCTGCAATGGCTTGAGGACAGCTGACCACTAGGTGGGCCTGCCACAAAACCACCACTGACAACAAATGAAGAGTTCCTGTTCACTGTCAAGGATCCAGAGAGCTCAGTGGAAAGTGCATAACAGCATGTGATTTATGTTGGTGCTGCTGTTTCAGGGAGGACAAGTATGTCCCAGGCTGAGCTTCCAGGCAGGCTTACATATGTCAGTTTTTAACAATTTCTTGTTTAGTAAAATATTGAAAGCAATAATTTTTTATTTATTTTTTTACTTATTTATTTAACATTTGTTGACCAGGAAATTCTGACTAGGACAGAGCCTATTTTCAGTGGAGGCCCAGGGAGAAATGCTCCTGATGCATGTCTTTGGAATGAATGTGGGAGGAAACCAGAGTACCTGGAGGAAACCCATGCGAATGCAGGGAGGGCATGCAAATGTCACACAGAAGGCACACAAATCAAGAACTGAACTGTAGAACTTTTTGCTGTGAGGCAACAATGTTAACTGCTGCACTACTGCGGGGGGAGGGGGCAATTTATAGAATGATACAGTTAACAACACATTCTGGTTCATTACACATGGGCTTCGGGTGGATGTTTCAGCCAAGTTTCAGTTAAAAGTATTGTTAATTGATGTATAAAGGCAATAAATTGTTCCCCCTGTGTTACTGTTATTGTGATGATGGTGTCCTTATATTTTGCTTAACTTCTTCCAGGACCATCCTCCCTAGCAAGTATGGAGTCATCTGCACATGGTAAGCCAAATAGTTTTATTTCAGTACTGCTGAGCATTTGTCAGAAATATGCATTCATCCTCATGTGTGAGGTGGGTGTCAGCACTATGTGTGTATTGCTGTACCGTCTCTGATAGTGGCACCCAGGGTTGCCAGATGCCCCTATTTGAGCAGGACTGTCCCGAGTTCAGCAGCTCAATTCTGAGTCCTGCACTGCTTCTTAAAATCCCAGTTGAAGTTAGCTTACCTGCTGTTCCACATTGAACAGAAGTGGCCCTGCTTTGTGTGTTTTGATTGGCTCATATGGCAGTATATGACCCAATCAAAAATTGCAAAGCAGGCTGCTTCACATTGAAAGACCCTTTTTTTTGGTATTCACTTAACATGAACAAACTTTTATTTATTTATTTATTTTTTGGTCTCTACCTGTCCTTTTGGAAAGCTGTCAAATCTGATGTTACCAGTGTTAGTTTGTTAGCATATATTAAATTGTAGTAGTGTATATTTTAATTTCTTACTAGTGTTTGTTGTTTATTGTCACATGTGATCCTGACAGTGGAAGTGTAGGACTCTTACCACACAAGCACAATCGGGGGGGGGGGGGGCGGGTGCAGAGATTGAATCTGACATTGAGGATGACATTCAGCAATCCCATGTATTTTCACTGGATGCAACCAGTAGGCCTATGCAAACCTATTCCAGTGAGCCCTCAGATATTGGATAGGTGGAGGGTGAGACACTTGATTAGGATAGTGTGGTTACTGTGACTTCAGTGCCTGTTGACTCTGGCCATAGCCAAAGTGTGGGCAAGGTGCCAAGCAGGAGGGTTGTTAGAGGTGCTTGGAGGAGGCCTGATGTCCACTCTTTTCCTGATCCTGATGTGTCTTTCCATGCCAATCAACGTATGTTTAGGGCCATCATGGAGGCACAGCATTCCAATAGGGCCTCTGAGGAAATGCTTAGGGTTGTAGATGTGGCACAGTCTAACATGCATGACTGCCTCCACTATGTTGCCGATTCAATGTATCTGATGAATGACACGTTGGAATGGACAGTGCCTGTGATAGAACATCTGCTGGGAAGGGGACGGCATCCACACGGACATAGGTCAGCCACATCATCTGATGTTAGCCAATGTGGCCATGCTCAATCACACTCCCATAGTGGCACTACTTCCACTTCTCTGTCAGTGATTGAGGTGTCCACACCCACATGTAGTAGGCCATGGGGTCATGGTCCTGGGCTTGCAAGTGAGGAGAGCTCGGACAGCAGACATCAGTTACCTTCATGTAGCAGCAGTTCACATGACTGTTGGCAAGGATGTGCCAGTACAAATTCTGGCTGAACCAGTTGTCGCAGCTGGGGATGATGACAATGAACTGTCACCTCTACTATGCTCACACCTGGAGTGCTCATACAGACACACACACACACACACACACACACACACACACACACACACACACACACACACACACACACATAACAGCTAAATGGGTCAGTCATGAGGCTCACAGCTCATTCTGTCTCAGTGGCCATTTGATACTTTGTTCAAATGTCTGCATGTCTGTCTTACTTACTCACATGCACTCACTACCTTTTGTGTCAGCCTAGGCCTCAAGCTCCCCCCCCCCCAAACACACATAACACCCTGTACAAATGATAACTGTTCCATATCCTTGTTTTCCATCTTTTGGATTCAGGGATATGTCTTTTACCTGAAACACAGGACTTAGTGCTTAGTATATCTGTATTTGTGATGCTTTTTGCAAATTGTACTGCTTTCCTACAGGTTTTTGTAATGTGTTCATTCCTCCCAACCTCTTAGAGCAACAAAGCTGGACCAATCCATAAATAAAAGTGGGACAAAGGCCCACCAATAAGGAGAATTTTTAAATATGTTGGTCTTACACACTTAGAAAGTTGAGAGAATAATAGGTTTTGCACTAGTATATGATTTTTCTAAGGGAAATAAAATCTGAAACTGAAATGTGTGTCATTATTTCCTAACTTCACTTTTTAAGGATTTGCTGGTACGACAGTATGAGGCCAAGCTATGAACATTCTATGAAAATCTACACATTTGAGAGGTATGAATGTGTGAATCTTTGATGCATGAAGCCTATTAGTTGATTTATGTCACGTATTCACATGTCTACTGTCATGTGTAGATGTAATTTCTGTAAAAATCACACACCTTAAACTTACTTATGTTAGCATGTAACAGTATGCAAGGATATGCCATTCATTTGGATTCTTAGGCGTTTATTTTTCTATTCCAGGTTCAGGACTTACCTTGGAAATCTGGCAGTTGCAAGAGTTTTCATTTGGGGCTAATTTGGGGCTAACATACTGTGATGCTAACAGTACACAGCCATTACATGGGTAAGTAAGTAAAGGTTGTGAGCATTGCCTGGCATCAATGTTACTGTATGTATGTGCGCATGATAAAGGTTTAGGCCCTAGGTGGTCAGCATGTGTGCTATCCATTGCCTCTTGGCCAGTGCAAGGGCATATTGTGCATGCCTACATTGCCTACACCCACAACAGTTGCTGGTTCCCCTTCTGACTGCTCAACTGTGTGTGGCTGTCATGACCTTTCCAGTGGTGGTGGGATGTTTGGCCCTTCCCCTCAGTGTTCCTGCTGAAGCTGTTTTCTCAGGGTAATGTTGTGAAGCATGGCACAGATGGTGAATATTTCAGCACATGTACTGAGATTGTACTGCAGGGTTCCCCCAGACATATCTAGGCACTGGAACTGTGACTTTAGCAGCCCAAACACACAATCAATGATATTTCTTGTTTGAGTGAGTGCTTCATTATAGCATTCTTCAGTTGGTGTGTGAGCATTTCTGATGGGCATCATCAACCACAGTTTCAGTGCATAACTTGCATCCCCCTGTAAATGACCCTGTGGGATATCTCCCCTAGAAAACATCCCATGTAGTTGAGAGTTGGGCCAGCTATGTGAGTCATGGTAACTACCTGGGTTGCCAGCACACACATTAAGGATGACTCCCTTAGCATTACTAATGACCTGGCAGTTAATGCAGTGGAAATCCTTTCTATTTATGGATAGCCTTTTCTGTTCCCTGGGTTGTGTATTGATTTCTACATGTGTACAGTCTATGGCACCCAGTACTTCAGAGTAGTGTGCTACAGGGTATAACTCCTGGATAGTTGTGGTGGGGAAAATATATGTAATTACTGGCATATTGTAACATAGCATTCAGGAACTGATGTATAACCCTGGATGCTGATGCCTGTGACACTCCCAGCATGTCTCCTGCTAGTCTCTGGAAGGTTTCTGTAGTTAATATTCTAAGTGCTACACATACCTTAATCTCCACCGGTATTGGTTCCCCTCTGTTTGCCCTTGCTCTTAGTTGAGGACAACAGAGGTTGCAGAGTTCCTGGGGTGTGTAATTATCCACCTTGTAATGCTACAATTTCCACCCCATGCAGATTGTGAAAGGTAAATGTCTGATCACCCTTGTCCTTCCTGGCCATGATCTATTAGCAGCAGCATGGACTTAGGCCAGATGAAACAGAGCAACAGCAGCTCCTAACATTCTTTCCGTGTAGACTAGTTTCCATGGCTGTATTCCAATAGGTTTTGGAATTCACAGGGAAAACCAGCACTAAGTCTAGACAATTGCTTTATAGCTTGTTGAATAGCTCCTCCATCTTGGATTGGTTTATTATCATACAATTCAGCTACTTATACTGTAATTAGCATGCTACAATGTTTACGTTTGCACGTCTCTACAAGGTATGTAGAACTACTTACTGAATTCAAAATGGTGTGCTATCTTATGTGCACCACTCTGTGATGTGAACATAGTTTTAGTGGCCCTTGTAGGCTTTACTGAATCTGCACCTATATTTTTTATTTTTCTTAAATGTTACACTGTTGTTCATTTTCTTTCATATTTTTGCACGTTCTCACATTTTTGTTATAGCTTTATATTACCTGAATTATAAAACGATTGTTTAAACTCTTGAAAAGTTCTGTAAAATATTCAGCTGTTATCTATTTATGAATGTTTGATATTTTTGTACTTACATGAAAATAATACATTCCATAAACAGCTACACATTTTTGGCTATTTCAGAACAGAAAATAAACCATTTATTATTTGCAGGAAATACATTTAGATAATACCCATGTACAGCTTACTAAAAGGAAAATCCTTCATGTCATCTGTTCATGATAATGATGCTACAACTGCAAATGAAGCTGCTATAAATCAATGGTAACCACTGTTGCAAGTACTCATAGACGGCCTTAGGCATAGGCCAACTAGGCGTCCGCCTAGGGGGCTGGTCTAGCAGGGGCGCTTTTCCAGTATTTATTTGTTGTAGGTAGACCAGGATGGGGGCACCGTGTGGTGTGGTGGGGGCGTCATGGAGCCCTATTGCCTAGGGCACCAGTTGGCCTAAGGCTGCTCCTAGTACTAATAGTTCTACTCATGTGGTGGGATAATAATATGGTAGTCTTGGTAAGATATTACACATTTTTATCAAATACTGCAATAGTTTCTTGCTCATTACTTCTATATTTTCTGCCTTTATTCCTTATAAAGAGTTTCTGTAGGGACTCTCAAATAGTTTTCAGCAGTTTGATTGAAATGGTGTGTGTGGACTGGAATGCTAGCCTTTCTTTTTCTTGATAGACTTTCAGTAAAAGGTCATTCAGCCTACATAATTTTCAGAACAAGGATGCCTGTACAACATTTGTATAATCAATCATATAATCATAAATATACTCACATATCTCACAGTCACAAACTTTTCACATAAACTGTTTTTGCTACCTCCCTGTTATATCTGCAACCTGCCATAGTACAATGTTTAACACTTTCCTCCACTGAGACCATAAACTTATTTTTTTCAGTTTCCACCCTTCATAAGTCATAAAATGAAACAAGTGCTTCTTTAAAGCAAAGGGCTTATAGAATTTTGTTTTTTTCTTAAATGGAAGATGTTATTAATACAATTTCTTCCTTCATCTAAGGGGATCTTGGTGCCCCATTGTCTGATGTCATCCTTAAATGTGTCTTCCATGAATTTCTTGAAGTTTCCTAGGACATATCTTGAGTATACTGGAGTCTGAGACTTCTATAATCAGGCCTGATATCTCTGGAACCTCCTTCCCCATTGGTCAGGGGGAATCTGTCATGTTACTCGGTTTTAAAAGAGCCATTAAAATACATATTTTATTTCTTTTAATGTTTGATAATTTATAGTATAAGATACCATTAACATGTTTCATTTAATCTGATAATCCCGTTCCTTAGTTTTATTAATATACTCTCATAAACTTTTATTCTTTACAAAACATCATTTGTAAATTATTTTAGAGTATTAGTTAATTAGTCTTTGTATTATTATATATTTTATATTTTTTCATTGTTAAGGTGATTAGTCCATATTCATAAGATATCAATTTAATGCAAGCTTAGTCAGAAGGTATTCCAGAAGGATATGTGAGCATTGTTTTTACTATTTTATAATATAAGATGCCTACTGTGCTATTAAAGAATTAAAGAAAATGTATCTTCTGATCCGACAGGATCCCTACTGAACTTTTTAAGCTTTTTTTTGGAACAATAAGCTCTGATTATATAATTATACAAAATTCTACTCTTCCCCATAGGATAATTCCTCTTTCTCTGTGCATTGTACCAACATATCCCTGATTTAAATGCAGGTGGCAAATGCAGAGCCTTCACTGAGCATTTTAACGGTATCAGCATTACATATTAATTGTTAAATAATTGTAAAATTTGTCAAGTAACAATTTTTTGCCTTTCCTGAACATCAAATTCCCATTTCCAAGAAAATATCTATTGGTAATATCATTCTTTATTATTGCAAAGTTTAAAAAGCATAAGAATATAATTATGTTTAACAGGGAATATGACTTTCAGCTATTACATTATTATAGTTTCACTGAGATATATATACAAATGTTTATGAATTTACATACCCAAACCTATGCTTAAATTAAAATTAATGGCACTTATGTGTCATCTGCTGCTTTCCTGTAGGTGAATAAGAAAAATATGAAATTTCTCCTCTGTTCACAATATCAGTGAATCCCCTTTTACTGAATCTAGAACACTGCAAAGTTTGATAACTAATCAGAATAAATTTACACTACTGGGTTAAGCTGATAACTTAATTTTATTTTCTACTAATTATTGTCAAGTAGTACAAAATAGAAATAATATGTTTTTTAGCATTCGGTCTTTAACCGTCAGAGATTCCATTTCATATTACCAAATTATTGCAAATTTATCAAATTACTGCAGTGTATTTCATGCTTTTCTGTGCATATTTTCCTGACTGTGATTCTGTCTGAATTGTGCAACATACAGCTTTAACCCGTTCACAATCATATATTACTGAATTCAGCTAGAATAAATGCATATCATTAATTTCAACATGATTAAACTCATGCGCATGTTTTTTTTTTATCCTAGTAGAGTAAACATACTAAGATGTGTGTGTGTGTGTACTTCCCTATTTCATTTGTCCACTATAAAATATGGTTTTACTTCCTACAATAACTCGGACAAATGCTATCCAGTGAGTCTTTGTTGAGGTTCTATAGTAAAGTGTTTCTCCTCAAATTCCACATAAAAATGCTGTACAGAAACTTTACCATTATTGTCTATCCTTCATGAGCCTACATCTTTCCATTGTAGCCCAAACCTGTAAAATCTAAAAATATACAATATAATTCTTCTTTTTAATTTTCTGATAAAAGCTACATTAAGTGATTCTGTTCCTGCAGAAAATAATGTATTTAAAACCTTACTTAATTTATGCCACCTTTCCTTTTACAGACTATGGATTAAATAAATATTTCACCTATATGGTCATTTTGACATTCCTTGGCAAAATGACAGCTTATTATATTCTACTGATTTTATGTTAATAGTCTCTCTTGGGTAGATGTACCTTCGTGATTTGAGTAAAAGGGAAAAAATTATTTTATCATATATAGCATATGACCTACTGGTGCAAGTATATCTACAATACCTACAGTTTTGAATATATTTTTTAACAAAAAAGAAAGGTTTTTGCCTTTATTATAAAAATATCACTCCAT
The DNA here is from genome assembly GCF_019279795.1 of Protopterus annectens. Taxonomy (NCBI): domain Eukaryota; kingdom Metazoa; phylum Chordata; order Ceratodontiformes; family Protopteridae; genus Protopterus; species Protopterus annectens. The sequence continues at coordinate 966,825,195 of NC_056727.1, read as the reverse complement.
TTATTAACTACGTTACTTTCACCAATCAAACAAAAATGAAAATCCTATCTTGATTTTTCATACAATGCTAGCTTTTGATTAGATAATTATTCACAGTCATTTCAGTTGCCTATATCACTGCATTTAAGGGTTATTCAGAATGAAAATAATATATGGTACACAATTTACTTTTTTATTTTAATTTCTACAAGTCTGTTGGGGTTCTAATACCATGATGGGAATGGGCCTTATGCCTAAGTCAAAGTATGATTAAAGTTCATGAAATTAGTATTGTTTCAAACTTTGATGTTAGCCAAAACTGCAGTACCTGCAATGTGCCAGTAATGACTTCTTCTGCAGTTTGTATGGAATTACATGTATTGGTAACATATCTAAATATGATTGTAGTTTCTTTTTTATAAGACCTGTTGCTCCTACTACTATTGGAAATGTCTATGTATCTTTCTTCCACTTTGCTCTAATTTTTTCCTGCAAATCCTGATATTTTATGACTCTATATCTCTCTGTACGTAACGTACTGTAGTCACTGGGTGTAGTGATTTCAATGATCAATGCTACTTTTGTCTTCTTTTCATAGACCACTATATCTGGTTTACTCACATCTATCTTTTGAACTGTTGGAATGGATGATCCCATGTAATATAGACTTCATCATTTTCTACGATGCTTTGTGTCTCATGTTTCCAGTGCTTTTTCACCTACTTCAATATATAATATTTGCACAATCCCCACTGCAACAGTCTTGCCACATTATTATGCCTTTCAGCATACAGTCCTTCTGCCATTAGTATGTCACAACCGGCAACAAAGTGTGCAACTGTTTCCAATTCTGTTTTACAAAACCTACTTTTGTCAGTTTCTCCCACATGTTCAATGGACTTTGAAAATCAATGTGTATGTAGTCCAATATCGTGGGCTGCCAATATTAACCTTTCATCTTTTGGTCTGAATTCGCCTCTCCTTAACCAGTCCTGCATTTGATTCTGATCAACATGAGGTTGTTCCAGGCGTTTTCTATACTTGCAACTATATTTATGCATTTTCCGTATTTCTTGCCTTCTTATCTGGTCCCTCAGCTTATATTCTTTCTTTTGTTTTTGTTTTTTTTGGCACATTCAATTGCTGCCTGATTTTTATCTACTTGTGGTCTGATTTCCATTCCCGCTTGATGCTGATATGCTTCTGCTGGACTAAGCAGGGAAGTTATCTTAGATTTATTCTCCTCATGTTTCAAAACTTTCACTATGTTTGGGTCCTGTGAGGTCAGCAGATATGTATACAGTCCCACAATACAAGGAAGCCCATACCTCCTTCAGAACGGGGAATATATAATCTTGGCACGCACTGATTTTTATAAATCATTTGATGAGCATGACCTTCTTATTTTCCTGTCTAATTTATCCAATGCCTTTTGGGGCCAGTCAGTCACTCCAAAACTACAAGTTAGGACAGGAAGTGCCAATTGGTTTATAGCTTGAACTTTCCTCATAGATGTCAACACTGTTTTTAGTATTAATTTAAGCATTCTAAAATATTCCTTACTAAGCTTTATTCACATTTGTTCATGTTTTATTGCTGATCCTTCATCAGTTCCCAAATATTTATACACTCCCTCTTGCTCAAGTTTTTTTATATCACATTCTTGTCCCAAACTGATGTATTCTTGTTGCTGCAGCTTTCCTGTTTTAAAGGTTGCCTTTGCACATTTATCAAAACTGAATTACATTCTTTTAAAGTTTTGACTACTTGCAGTTGTGCTTTCATTTCCTCATCTGCTCAGGTATACAGTTTTAAATCATCTACAAAAAGAAGATGAGAAGTCTTTATAATTTGTTGCTTTCTGTGAGCCAAATTATAGCCATGACCTAATTGTTAAGCAGAGAGCTTAATGGGTTAAGGGCAAGGCAAAAGAGCAGCCTGACTGACAGTCACCCTGGAATATCCCCCTCTGAATTTTTATCCATGGAATAATAATTTGTCCTTTATCATGGCTTAACTGCAAAGTGGTTTGCCACTGTTTCATAGTCACTGTGATGTAGTTTATCAGTGTAGGGTGGATCTTATACATTTTTAAGCACTCTTTTATCCATGAATGTGGGACACTGTCAAATTCTTTTTTGTAGTCTATCCTTGCCATACTTAGATTCTTCCCCTTTTTACAGTTCTCTACTATGACTTTATTTAACAACAAATGATACTTTGTTCCATATGACTTTCTCTTATTACCCTTTTGTTCTATTGCCATAATTGAGTTTTCTTCTAAATAACTATAGACTCTATCTGCATCAATTCCAGTGCATAGTTTATATGTCATCTGAAGGCAAGTTATTGGTCTAGAGTTTTTAGGGTAGCTTGAAGGTTCGCTCTTAAGTAGGAGCAGTGTTTTTTCCTGTTGTTAGCTACACTGGTGTCTCTTTGAGGTATGCACAAAAATAGTTCTTACTCATGGCTAAATCTTCGCGGAAAGATGTTAATACTTTTAGCCAGAAGTTAGGTACTGCATCTGGCCCTCCAGTTTTCCAATTAGAGGCTTTTCATAACTTTGTTTCAATATCTCTGGCCATTACTTCATCCCATTTCATATCTGTACATTTGCACGTCTCATTGTTTCTTTTACTTCTTGTCTCCATTTAGCATCTTTATTATAGTCCACAAGATCTTCATAGATATTTCCCCAAAATGTATCTATGTCTTCTTTTTTTGGTGATCTTTCAATTCCTTTTACCTTGTTTACCATTTCTCTATAAAACTTTTTGGGTCATCAATAAATTGCTTATTTTGTAGTTTTCCTTTATATTTATCTAGATATCTTCTAAGTTTTTCTGTCTGTGCTGATATTTTTAGTTTACTATTTGTGATAGTGCACGATAAATCCTAAGCTGTTATAATACTGAGCATTGCTTTTATCATGTCTTTTTGAGTATTTTTATTGGTCCGTTCTCTCTTCTATACTCTTCTAACAATGACACTGCATGTCGTAATTGCTTTATAGTTTTCTCTACTCGATACTTCCATGACGGCATTCGATTTCTCCTTGTCCTTTTCCTTACTGTCCTGTGTTCTTGTCATAGAAGTTTATCTGTTATAAATTTGGCTGCACAGTAATGTATCCTATTTACTTCAGTTATATCACATGAATTTCTATGGACAGTCCTAATTACTG
>NC_056727.1:966799532-966819532 GCF_019279795.1 Protopterus annectens | reverse complement strand
ATATATATATTTTTTTTTTTTTTTTTTACGTCAGGAAACTCACCTCACATTTTCAAAAATTTCTGTATTATTCCCCTCCAACAGTTCTCCTCCCAATCTCTCAGTTTATTTTATGACTCAAGGCAAACTTATGTCCCTTAACAAAAAATCCTGGAAGGCTAGCCTATGCTGAAATACAGACGTATACTAAAACGTATGGCATTATAAATTGTGGGAATGGATTCTTCAAGAGTTACAGCACCCTAAGAGTGATATACTTTTCAAAAACTAAGTCTATTGAAATGTTGAGAGTTTCAGATTTGCCAGTAACTTTTCCATAGACCTAAAAAGATTCTTTGAGTTTGTAAAACATCAACTAGTCTTCACTACATTAAGATGTAATGGGTTTGGGGCAAGTGTGATAAAATGGTTTTAGAGTTATTAGGCAAGACCATATTTTTCACGTTACCTCTGGTAAAAAGTATTCAAAAACTAGCTACTGCATCTAACAAGGATCAATTTTAGGTCCTATATTGTGTGCTTTATTCATAAACAAAATATCAAAGAATTATCCTATGTTGCATATTATGCTAGCCTGATAACAACTTGCTTTTCAGGCAGATAACTCCCCTTGCCCCACCCACACACACATACAGACATAGAATCACAACATACATAACAGCCTTTAGAGCGATGTTAATTACATTTAGAACTGGTAATGTTTAAAAGTCTCAAGGCAAATTCAAGCAAAATAGTCACAGTGCCACTGAGACCCCACACACATTGATGAACACCAAACTAAATTAAATAACGGATCCACTAGACATTATAATTTTCCAAGCTGAGCAGCATAAATATGTAAGTATTTGGTTTGAAACATCCCTATTGAGCCATCATTCGAAAAAGTGCACAGAGACATGAAATGGTGCTACGTACCAGCCAGCCTACTTTCTACAAATGCAAGAAAAGTCATACACATTAGTGTCTGAAACAAAATGAAGATATGTTATTTGTGTCATAACTGTCTGGTTACACCATAATATTAAACTCCTTTAAACTGCTATTTATAAAATCTGTTAATTTGTTTTTCTCTCTCTGTGAGGTAAGGAAACACCGCAATCTCAATTTGAACAAAGACAACCAGTTCCCATTAAAAGCCAGGGCTACAATTTCGTTCAGTACTGAATCACAATGACTTTCTTCTTCTTGCAAATAAACTGAATAAAACTACTATTACAACTACCTTGAGACATGTAAATACCAAGGTCTGCACTAATAAAACTCGGATTAAGCCAGGCAGGTGGAGAAGGTGCTTTCTGTAAGATAATTCATACATATAAACATTTCAAGCATGGGCATTAATGCCCTTCTAGCCTGGCAGTATACCAAAACAGTTGTTCCCATAATGTGTCCACACAGCACTGTTCTTAACAATATGTAAACTAGTACTTGCGTTAATGTAATTTAGTAGTCTATTCCATGAATCAGCTGTTCTCTCAGAGAACCAATTAGTGTACTTCTAATTCCTGTATAATCTTCTATGTAGCATAAATAATTCCTGCTACCTGGAATGTGCTGCCGTAATCTATTAAGTCTGAACTGAGCTATGCTTTATTTTAGAAAAAGGAAAATAACTGTGCACCTCCAAAGCATGTATAAATGCAAAGGCTTTAAATATTATGGTCCTGACTATATTACATTTTGTGTTTTACTCTCCTCCTAACATCTTACGTTGTAGGTCTATAAATCTAACACAAACACAACAAAGGTATTAATTTTGTCTTTTCATAGCTTTGTCTCTAAAGAAAAAAGAAAACTAATTTTACACTTTTGATTTTAATTTGAATTGTATTACATAACACTCTCATTAACATATCTGATTACAGCAGACCCCCCTTACCTGACCTCTCTTTAACCAGCCATCAAATTTCTACCGTAGCACTAGCAAAAGATAACAGAGAAGAGCAGCAACACGTCCGCCTTCTCTGGCCTAAATAATGACAGACATTTGAATTTTAAACTTCATATTCATTAGAAAAATGCATACCAACACAAATCCTGTTATTCTAGTGGATTTATAACCTATAAATGCTATTTTGTATGCTTTTACTGATTAGAGAGCCATTCGTTTATCCAGCTTAAGGTCCAGTCCCACTGAGACCGGATAAGAGGGAGTCTACTGTACCTGTTTTCTGGGGCTCAAGTAAATTTATTCCTAATTAATATTGTAGTATTATATATTAAATAAGTACAGAGTCTAAATATTTTTAGAGAATGGGCAAACTGTACATCAGCACCCTGACTGGAGAACGAACGTTCTCTAGCAGGGTATTAATATACAATTAATGCCTGCTGAAAAATGAGTCTGCCACTTCATGGGAGCATATCAAGTTGCCGGGGAGCTTGGACTGAAAAAAAAAACTAATGTTCACCATTATTTTATGCTTGCTAAGCAGCACTTTTGCTGTTTAGCGAGTGTAAAATAAATAAATAAATAAATAAAATTAAGTGTATGTGTGCATATGAGTGTGTTTATGTTTCTGTCTGCATGTGTGAGTGAATGTGTATATGAAAGCAGAGGAGACCATGTGAGAGAGAGAGATCTTGTGTGAGTGAATGTGTATACGAAAGGAGACGAGACTGTGTATGAGAGAGAGAGAGAATGGGCTCTCGGTAAAATTGTGTTTTACTTACTAATTTTTTTTAAGTACTATATTATTTTTTTATACATTTTTGATGTAAAATGCTTCTTCCAACACCATTAACATATACTACAGAAAGTTTGAAACATTAGGGGGCGGAACTATTTTACATCATAAATATATATCAAAAATAATATAGAACTTAAAAAAAATAAGTAAACTACAACGATTTTACAGAGACCCCATTCTCTAAGCACAATAATGCCCTCCAGGGTGTATGTTAATGTGTAATTAACACCCTTCCAGGGCAGTAGAGGCCCTCTGCATGTGACATCGGACCTCATAACACCCTGGGTGGCATTAATTACACATACACACACCCTGTTGGGCATTATTGCTTACATATTTGATTTTGATCGTAAATCAGTGTCTATATATGCACCTGACTCACAACTGTATATATACTTTAACTGTGCTAATGTACCCATGTTGTGTTATTATTGCCCCCTAAATATCATTTATATATTGCTATTGATATGTGAGTTATTTTTGCCTTGGACCAGCTTTGTAGCCGAAAGGGGTCCCTAGAAAAGCCCACTTATCAGGATAAATGCATAAATTAGTGAGACGGTGAGATCAACTCCCCCTGCCAATGGATGACAGATTAAACAGAGGTCCAGTGCCAGATCCAATCTATCCAAGTTTATGGTAGCTCAAGTGAAGACAAAAGATTTTACAGAGCATACTGAAACAAGAGTAGTTTTTTTTAAGGAGTAGTCAAAAACATAGAACACATATAATACAATATAATACAGAAAAATAAAGCAACAGAAGAATTCCCCAACCTACTGTATCCACTTAAGATACCAGTGCAAATGATTTTCAGACCCTGAAACAATAGCAGTTGAAGACCACACCTTCTTATACACTATTGAAGTGCATAATTCATGACATACTCTCTGTATTATACACATGGTTTTGGTATCATTTTTCAGAAGACAACATAAATCACAATAACCATACTGGATAATATCAGTAATAATACTATTTAAACACGGAACGCAAAAAGCATTTTCCAAGACAGACCAAATGTTACATATTCAAAGAAAAGTGAAAAAAGCATGGCACCATATTTCCTCAACATGCAATACAACATGCATTTATGGGTAGAAAGGGTGACAACAGTACTTTCGTGATAACTGTTTATGTTACATCCATCTCTTAACATGGAGTTTGCCATGTGCCAGTCTTAAAAAAATATTTAATATTTTACACCTATCATTTGCCAACCAGACTCAAAATAATATTGATCAAAAATCTTAAGCCTCACCTCAGGCTTTGTCCCTACCAAATGGCGCACTGCTACAGTCATCCCTCTCCACAAAGGAGGAGCGAGTACAGACTCTTTGAACTGTCACCCCATTAGCCTGACGAGTGTGATATGCAAAGCTATGGAATGCATCACCATGGACCTAATAAACAAGGATATAGGGAATCTCCAAACTTTGGATCCCACACAGTTTGGTTTTGTAAAGGGTAGATCATGCCTGCTGAACTTGGTCGATTTCTTTGAGTCATTCACCAGAGCTGTGAATGAAGGCAAGGTGGTTCATACAGCCTACCTTGATCTGGCCAAGGCCTTTGACACCATTCCATACTCAGGAATCATAGAAAAACTCACTAAGCTAGACATCAATCTCTATATCACTAGGTGGGTTGCAAACTGGCTCACAGATAGAACCCACAGTGTGAAAGTAGCTCACTCCAAATCAGACTGCTGACCAGCCATGAGTGGAGTCCCACAGGGATTGGTCCTGGGTCCTCCTGTTTGGTATCTACTTCCCTGAAGTCCAGGCCAACACAAAGGGACTCTGGCAGACAAAGTTTGCTGATGATTGCAAGTTGGGTGCTATTATTAACTCCCTAAGTGATGTTGACATCCTACAGAAAGGTCTCACTGAGACCAATGACTGGTGTCAGAACCATGGTCTTAAGCTCAATGCCAAGAAATGTGTCATCATTCCCTTTGGGAAAAATCCAGTTCCCATGAATTACCACATCGATGGTAGTCCACTGAACACAGAAGGCGTTACAAGAGATCTGGGAACACAGGTTGACAGCAACCTCTCTTTTGACCACCACATTGCCACTGTGGTCAGAAAGTCCTTCTATGTGGCACATCTCATTACTAAGGGTTTTGCATCCAGGAAGAAAGAGGTCATTGCCCCATTTGGCATGTACCTCACTAAACACCTGCAACAACTGAAGAGGCTGCAAAACTAACTCACAAAGAGGATCCTATGCCTTAAACATTTGTCCTATATGGACAGAATGAAAAAAACTCCAACTATTCTCTGTCTCATATCGCCTACTTAGAGGTGATCTCTGCTAGACTTACAAAGCCATGTATGACCCAGCTTTGTTAGAAATGCTACAGCTAAAGAAATCCCAATCCCTCCACACCACACGCTCCAGAGACCTCAACCTCATTACCACAATCAACAGAACATGCTGGAGGGACAGGTTCATAACCCAGAGACTGCCCATGCTATGGAATAGACTTCCCATACATGTCAAGCAGAGCACCTCACTGGCCTCTTCAAAAGAAATGTTGATGAGTGGATGGGAAATAGAAAATTCACCCCAGGGATCACTCCAGTGGCTTTACTCAACAGACACACTGGGAACTAAGGTCGGGTTGCACGATGCTAGGGTAATCCTATGGGCTAGGCTTGCAAAGGCTCCAGGGCTATTAGCCTAGTACACACCTATGAAATCTTAATATATAATCTATTTAAATTTGTATTTAACTACCTTGTCATGAAGCTCATACATTTCACCAAAATCACTATTTGAGAATAGCCTCAACATTTCCTCACTTATCAAGAAAACAGTGATACTCGCAATTAAAATCAGCTAGAGAATACTGGGATGTTATCAAATAGCCATGCTGTGTTGTGTGGATCTGCTATATGCTAGTATCTAGTTGCAGGATTGCTCTTTACCAGATTTTATTTACCAAAATCTGAAAAGGCCTTTTTATTTCTGTTGTGCATATGAAAGTAGAATACATAGAAGTCTTTGATTTGGAAAAATGTAGCACCTTCAGAAAGTACCTGTGCACCATAGCTCATTGCTAACCTCCTGACACATGGACATGGTCCTGGTCATGCACAGCATGCAGCAGGCAGCAGACATGCACATGAAGGAGTGCTTGTGGTACATATGAAGTTCAAAGCAGCATGCATTGCATTCAAGGACCAGAGCAACACGCATTACATGCAGTAAGCCAGCTCATAGCAGGAGGGCATGGTAATAGTATTGTTCATTCCGGTATTCTTCAATAAAAACTATTGAACTGAAACCACCTAATCAAAAATGGCATTTCCAAATTCTTATTGCAGAAAAGAAAAAGAAGTTCTGCTGTGGGGTATGAAGACCCCCCCAGTATCTGCTATGCAAGTAAAGACCTCCAACACCTACATTTACAAATAACCATCTCTGGCATTCCAGCATCTCAGGAAAAAGGATGCAGTAATCTCATCCAAGTAATGATTCCACAGGCCAGGCTCAATGAATTTTAATGAAAAAAAAAATAGTCTAGGAAAAACTATTTAATTTTTGGGGGAGGAGGTTCATAGATACACAGACAGAAAATCCCAGATTATACTGCATCTAAAAAAATCACGATTTCATATAATGTGAGAGAAAATGGAAGTGGAGAGCACAGCCACAATGGAAGTGGGTGGTCATTGCCAAAAATAATGATTAAAAAATTCAGCAGTGAAGCTTTCCACACAATCTTTATTTTAACCATTTGCATTGCAGTGTCCTGAGTACAATGGTATAAGAGTTTCAGTTTTATGGGAAGACTGAGAATCTCATTGATGGTTTAGAGCTATTGAAATCATAATAATCCTTTAAATAAAAACTACAAATGCTAAGCAGAAATAACATCTCAATGAAAACAACATCCCACCCTCCTGAAAGGAGGTTTGAGGTGTTTCTTAATGTCTAACTTCACATGAATTACAGAAACTGCCAGCAACATTGTCTTCAATAAATATTTGCTGAAAATAACTTGTAAAAGAAATACAAACTGCCTTGTTTCTCAGTGCCAATGACTTTCAATAAAAGGGTATTTAAGGACAGTCATTATGCAGTTTAAAAATAGAAAGACTAAATATGTGGGCTTCTTAAATTATTAATGTCACAGCTGTTGTCCCACTTGCTCTTATTGCCTTCTCTTGCTTTAGGCACCGAAGCAGGGTCAAACTGTTGGATGCGTAAAGTTCCTCATTTTCAAGGAGATAATCAGAAAGAAGGCTGTTATTCAACTGACTTTTATTTTTGAAACTATCTTTAAATAATGTAACAGCTGACACATAACACTTACATTCACTTTTGAACAGTTACTTGGTGACAGGAAAAGTTAGTTGGGTCATCTTACCATTGCCTTTAAAAGATACAATACTAGCTAGCTAGAGGCCTTCTTTATCCTATTCACATTAAGGAGTGAGCAGCAGCCTATCACAGCACTCCATGGGCATAAGACAGTGACAGCCCTGAAGTGAACAACAGTCACAGCACACGCATACACACATACACATACACACACACACACACACACACACACACACACACACACACAGTTTTGAATGGAACATCAGTCAGTCACAGCACGCGTACACACACACACACACACACACACACACACACACACACACAGATACAGACAAACACAAACATATACACACACACATATATACAGATACAAACACACACACACACACACACACACACATATACAGATAAAAACACACACACGCACGCACATACAAAGATACAAACACACATGCACACACACACAGACGCACACACATTTACACACATATGTACACACATATGCAAACGTACACACACACACACACACACACACACGCACATACAAAGATAAGTACACACACACACACACACACACACACACACACACACACACACACACACACACTCACACACACACACACACACACACACACACACACACACACACACACACACTGTCAGACAGAAATGCTAACTACGGCACCACTGTGCTCCCAGTTCCTTTAGTAATTTTTCTGAACTTATTTAACATTTTCAAAGAGTTGATTAATTGAAGAAGTTACTGTTGTGTTCAGATACTGTCCTAAATCAGACAGTTTTTATTCAAGGTTCCCTTAATGGTATATGCTATACAGATTTCATTTTTTATAAACTTGCTATAGAATGGGTGATATTATATCAACATGCTGAACGTAGATCAGAATATTATGATGACAGACGATAGGGTATGTATTGTACATGTGTTTCCTTTATAAATGGCTGTCATATTAATTGAGAATCTTATAATAGTTCATTATCATAAATATCAGGACTTAAGCACAGCCTGTCTTACAGTGAAATACATAGAAAGGAAAAATGCAAATTGTAAATAACTTTGGATACTTAACTGCAACATTATGTAACTGCCTGTGATATTATTAATAAAAACTACTACTTCAGACTAGACAGAAAGTTGAACTTAGTGCTAATTATTTCAAATGTGCTGCATGATATTTTAAATGCACTCTGTTGTACAGCAATGCTTTTTATAATAACCAAAACCTGTTAATGTTACATAAAACAAACAGTAGGCTTCCAGTAGGGGTTGTGACCTAACCTTCAAGATGGTGGCACGATATTCAATAACTCTGCTGTCAGAATTCCATTCTGTGAAGAAAATCAAGGAGTTTTTAAAGTCGTACATATTCATCCATGGAAAAGAAGGAGGATGTAGATGTAGAGATTTTCAAGGAATCTTCACAGATTCATACACTTATCATTCTTTTTTAAAAAGCTTCTAGCTGTGTAAAGAGATGTGACCAAAAAGAGAAAATCTTCACATACCCAGCAGCATTGAATAAATGAAGTAAAGTCTAATTCAATCAAACTAAAAAGAGACAAGGAAATCTTCAAAGAACAACTTAAAGGCTTAGAAACTAAGCTGGCAAATGGCATGAAGAAATTTTATTAAACAGAATGATAAAATTGATGGTCCTACAAATAGATTTAGAGGGCAGAACATAAAATCAAATAAATGAAGTAAACTCTGAGTCAATCAAATTTAAAAGCACAAGGAAATCTTGAAAGAATAATTTAAAGGCAAATAAATTGAAAATGGCAAATGACATGAAGAAATTTTTAAACAGAATGATAAAAATTGATATAAACTGATATTCCTAAGAATAGATCTGGAGGGCACAATATAACAGTGCATTAAAATCATTCTGGATGTGTTACATTTGACTAAGGAGCTTAAAAGTGGATATGACAGAATAACCAGACTGTGAAGAAAGTCAAATGGAAGAAAGCAGGGTCTAATTCAAGTGCTTGCATGTGGTTAGCTTGTTACTGCCTTTTGTTCAAAACAGCAAGTGCTCCACCTTATATTAGCCTGATTTTAGTAAATTACATGGCTCTATTCCAACTTGATCCTAGTAAATTACACAGCCTTCCCAGAACCCTAAGTCTAACATTAAAACTCCCAGCCACACATTATTATAATCTGAAATCTTGCTTACCTACTCTAAAACTCCCTCTCAGTCCCTAAACCTAAATCCTCCTTAATCCAAAACCTTGATCCTTAACTTTAAAACTCCCTCACACTTCCTAAATCTAAATTCCCATCTTACTCCCTAGAACTAAATTCACTGATTACATCCTAAAGCTAAATCTCCTGATCTCTCTCTCTCTCTCTCTAAATCTACATTCCTCAATCCTTTCCTACTCATACACTCCAACCCCATACCTAATTCCTAAATTGCTCCTTCATTCTACATTTCCTGATCACACCCCAATCATAATTTCCCCTCCAGCTTCCTAAACCTGTTCCTAAACCTTATTCTCTAGCTCTAGGCCTAAATCCCATGATCACCCCTAAACCAGCAGTCCCACTCACTCTCTCTCTCGCCAATTACATTACTCAGACTTGTTCGTTGTCCTGTTTGAACAGCAGCTGGCAGTTCCCCACTCTCATCCCATGGCTGTTGCATCTTGCCTGAGCACATAGGTTCAAGTATGAGAGGTAGCCTGTGAGAGCTGACAGATGAATTCCTATCTAAGGGTCTGTGGTTTGTGAGCAGTCAAGATATGATAGATGTAATAAATCAAGAAAGTGCTCAGATGAATTCCAATACTGCCGAATTCATACCTGGATAAAAATCACTGGCAAATATAAGCAGGAAAAAGGGGAATACGGTAGAAGAATTTTGCAATCAATCTGATGACTTCTTTAAAGAAATAATTCAGGAATCACAACAACTTTATCCATATAGGAGTGAATTAAATAAATGTGGAATATAAACCTCATTTATATATCTTGTTCTTTTAAATGCAACTTGGTGGAGTTAGAAATTTTCTTTAAAGAAGAACCAAAATGTCAAGGTCATTATAACAAACTATCTTCAAGGCAGTAATACATCATAAGAAAATAAGCTAAGATGTCAGAAACACAAGTTATATATACAGAATGGAAAGAAAGCAGAATACAGAGAAAACTCAGATCCTTATCACTGTCAGCTTGCTGGAAAAAGAATGAAGCAGGATTATAAACAAAGTATAACATGGATAACGGGAAGAAATTACCCTCTCCAGTATCACCTAAGGACTTAAAATTACTTTATTAATATAGGGAAAAGAAAGTCTGGTGCATTGTCAGAGATATGAATCCGGGCACCAGTAAGAAAGTAGTAAAATTCATGGTATGATGATTTTTTTACAAGACCAGAGGATTTTGATGAGTGTTGCTGGGCAGCAGATTGCTTGACAAAACTGAGTACTACTTATGAGGAAAGAAGGAAAAAAGATGATTATAACTGAGACAAGACTATAAATACTCAGGATTCACTTGAAATAGTGTATCTCTATACAAAAGTAAGAAGTTGTCAATTCATATATGATTAAAGCAAATATTTGCCATTGCTTTTGTGCACGATATATTGTTCTCTCAGAAAAAAAAATACTCCAGATTTGTTAATTTTGTTATGTCTTTGATCCTTTAATAAAAGGGGGAGGTGTGTGTGTATGTGTGTGTGTTTAGAAAATTGAATCTTGTTTCTAGCTATTTTGTTTAGTCTATTTTAAATTTTCAAATAAAACATTAATCTTTAGACTAATCTTATGATTTTTTCTGATTTGCAGGTGCATGATTTAAAAGTAACATAAAACTGCTCTGGTGTCTGCAAAAGTTTATTTATTTTTATTTTGCTTTTGTTTACCACAATTGTCTGACTAGGTTTAATAAAAAAAAAAAAAAACTTTTCAGTGGAGGTTCGGGAAGAAAATCTCCAACATATAAACAGTTTTAAAAAGACATTCAATAATATAAATTTCCATATATTAAGTAAAATACATTAACAATTACATATTTAATTAGACTATGTTTGAATGAAATAAAGGTAACTATTACGTATAAAACATACATATGCATTAGTGCATGTTGAACATTGAGCATTTGAAGAGCTGGATTCATAGGTTTATCAAATATATAACAGATCACATGATTAGTGCTTAGAAATTCAAAGAAATTGAGATGAGGGAAATGAGCTAGGTAGGGCAGAAAATGTCAATATTGTAGTTAAGAGGTGGAGTATAAAGCAGGCTCATAGATACATGTGGCTATCATATGTTTTATATTAGGTGTACAGAGGATGGACGTGAACAATGTCACATAAATGTGTATCAGGGCGGTGGTGCAGCGGTTAGCGTTGTCGCCTCACAGCAAGAGGTTCTCCCGTTTGATTCTCCGCTGGAGTGCCTTCTGTGTGGAGTCTGCATGTCCTACCTGCGGTCAAGTGACGCCTAAAGATATCCAGGTAGGTGCGTGCATGAATGGATGTGCTTTCTTTGAAGGTTGGGTGTCGGGCTGGCAACTCGGCACTGTAAAAATCCACTGCCAATCATTAGCGGACCGGAGTTCCGCTGTGGTGACCCCTAACTGGGAAAAGCCAAAAGACATACATTCAGGTATTGGTGAAGAAGACTGGTTGTGGGGCATGGGATTTTAAATGAACAAAAACAGTTTGATGATATAGTAAGCTGCAGATAACAGTGTATTTATCCTGGAGATATACAACAGCAGATCCATTTGTTAGATAGGTGAAGGTTTAGATGTGTTTTACATGAGTTTGCATTCTGAATGCATTTCACTGGTAGTGGGACAAGGTTCCATAGTTTAGCTACACTATTTGAATATAGATAGTGTCACCTGAAGTATTATATGATTTAGTTATAGTGACTAGTGATTTTTCTCTACAGTGTAACATTCCATTGAAGGAGTAGTGTTGTATTAAGGGCTGGGAAATTTTCTGGCTTATGGAGAAGTCTGTGTATTGTAGTTAATTGAGAAACAGCTAGTTGATGCGGTAGTTCTAATAAGTTTAATTCCCTGTGGGCTAGACTGTGGTGTGTTATATGTATTTCTACAGTTTACAGCAAATTTGGCTATTTCATTATAACATAGCTCAAGTATGGACAGTGAAGAGACTTGAAATTTAGTGATGACTGGGGCAGCACTGAGAAGAGATGGCAGTAAGACAGTACAGGCTATATGTCTTCTAGCTATGTTAGTGAGGTGGGTTTTTATTTTGTATAATGTACCTAGTTTTTGATGCTTTTTTTCAACCATGTATGATGCATATTTGAAATTCAACCAGTTATCTATGATTACAGCCAGTAATTTAGTGTGGTTTATTTGCTCCATCACGGTGTTGTTGACAATACTTAATACTGTTATATTGGTAGAGATGTGATTTGGAGTAAAGAGCAGTAAGTTATTTTTTTAAAGGCACAGACAGCTTCAATTGCAGTAGAAACAACTGGGCTATAAAATAATAATGTCCAAGTGGGCTTAAGCATGCTAAAAACAGATGTAACTCCATAAGAAGTACAAAAGGGGCAATCTTGTATACATTGCTGGAGCTGAGAAGAGCACTCTTGGCAAACATCAAAAACTGAAGCAATACTGAATTATTGAATGGTCATTGCACCCTGACTCAAGAATGGGATCTATTCCTGTCATGTTATTGAAACCCAAAGCAATTGGAGGCATTAAAAAAGAACATACCACCTAATCTGTACCCCTTACTCTAACTGTACTCCTAGTCAGCCCTAAACTACAAACTCTCATTTTGAGGTTACTGGACCTCAGAGAAAGAGCAATTACTGATAGGCATTATAAAGCATGTCTTGCTGTATGTCCAGGAACCTGTGAGATCAACCACCTGTGACACAGAAGCAGACAAGAATTAACATCCTGCTCTTGAGGGAAACAAAATCGAGTGACACAAGCAATTAAAACCTGAGCTGATATGCTTGATCAACTATTACGTGAGTTTGGGCAATCCAAGCAATGACATAAACTGGTACAAATGAACTGTGGACATGGTGGCATATGGAAATTAGAGTGAGAACATCTCAGGGCCTTTAAACAAAAAGTTCCTGACCCTAAACGTATGTGTTTATGTGCTATGTGTCCCTAACCTTAAATATATGCTTATTCTATATAAAAAAAAATGTACTTATAATCATTATCTGCGGCATCCAAATTGTGTTTTCTTGTCCCCAAATTCAGGTTTTTCATTTACTTACTGAAGTATTTTATAATGGTAGTGTACAGATGTTAAAAGAGGACTTGTTGACCTCGGTAGTGAAGATCAGATAAATATATTGCCATTACAGTTCTAGCTGGTAATTCAGAAAATACCAGTTATAAAACTGTGGTACTTCCATTTCCATACTTTAAACTGGTCACAAATGGGCACACGTGCACACACACACACACACACACACACACACACACACACACATAAACACACACACACACACACACACACTCTGGCGTGCACGCAGACACACACACACACACACACACACACACACACACACACACACACACACACACACACACACACACACACACACACACACATTTCTATATCCACATGTCTTTTTCTAACTATTGATACTTATATCTAGTGCTTTACCCCCAATGTGCCTTTTAAGCATTACCAAACCGATAAACCTAGCAACATAGCAAAAGCAAACCAAGAAAATTTAAAACTGTTACTGCTCAATGCCATGAGTCTAAACAAGAAACTCCACTCCCTGCAAGCCTCACCACCCTAGAAAATGCTGACATCTGTGCAGTAACTGAGACATGGAGAGCACGCCGGCAGTGCAGATCTGCAATGCCATCCACACATTCAGACCAGCTACTGTACAGGAAGGGACAAAAGATGGATGTGTCTCAATTTACATAAAAAAAAATCTCACCTCAGGGCTGATCAACCGATATGACATGCTTGCACTTCTCCATGTCCAGATTACAAAAGGCAAATTCCCATACCATATCCTTGCAAGCTATAGATCCCCCTCTATATCCTAGGAAACCCATAACACACTTAAATGTACTGCAGACACTCCCCTTTCAACCCAACATTATATTCATGGACAACTTTAACTACCCCACTATAAGCTGGGAATCTTACATGATCACAAACATGCAGGCTCAGAGAATCCTGGACTTTGTTAACACAAACACCCTTGACCAGCAGTCCATATGTCCACTAGGAGCACTAACATCCTTGACCTGAGCCTTATAAACATGGGAGAACATTGCACCCTCCCTAGTGTAATGATGTCACTTGTCAGGTCAAACAATAAAGCTGTCCAGGACCCTAGCTAAACCTGAAATTTTTCAGAATTGTTCTAAGTTAAAGTTCCTACTATTAAGTGATACTCTGCAAAATTTCTAGCCCCCTCCCCCAACCCCTGAGAACAACGCTGCTTTTGCGGAATTGTCCACAGAAACCCTGTATATTCATGTAACTGGCTGCATAGAGACAGCTGTACCTATCCAGAATAAGCAAAGAACAAACTAAAAAAACAAGCCACCTTGGTGGAATCCCAGTATCAATAGATTGTATAAAAAATGAAGAAAACCACGGCCAAAATTACGAAGTGACAGGGCCAGCAAAGTAAAAACAACCAGTGCTGGGGGCTAATCAAGTCTAGCAAATCCAAATTTAAGACCAAAATAGCTTCCCAGGCCAAGGACAATCACAAGGCATTTTGCAGCTATGTCTGCAACCTCAAAGGTGAAAGAGAATAATCTGTTGAACTAGTTGTAAATGTAGGTACCTAAACTGATCCAGAAGATATAGAAAATCGACTGGCCAAAAAAATGTAGCTCCAGCTATATCCCCTTATCTACTCAGACACCCCTCAGGAAATACCCTTGACCATAACTCCCCCCAACCGTCACTAGGGGAAAGGGTTATCAATGCATTTTCCAAGGTGAAGCACACTGCATCTGTAGAACCTGATAATATCCCAGGATGTCTTCTTATTAGCATGAAACAAGGCCTATCAAGCCCACTAGAATCATTATTTAATCACAGCCTTCAGAAGGGCTTCTTGCTAAGCAAATGGAGGACTGCAATTGTCATATCTATTTACAAAGGTGGGCCAAACACAGACCCATAAGTCTAACTAGTTTCTTATGCAATGCACTGGAAAGAATTATCATGGAGATGATAAACAATAACAGGAAACTTTCAGACACTGGATTAAATCCAGTTTGGTTTTGTCAAGGGCAGGTGGACTTCTTAGAGGAGGTCAACAAAACAATGGATGAGGGCAAAATGGTGCATGCTGCTTAACTTGAGTTGAGCAGAGCATTTAAAAGAGTACCCCATTCAGGCATTAAATACAAATTCACAAAATTACATATAAACCCCCATGTCACCAACTGGATAGCCAGCTGGCTCACAAACAGAACCTACGAAGTTAGGATATGGGAATCTACCCCAACAAAGAGGGCAGGCACTAGAGGAGTCTCTCAAGGTTCAGTGCTGGGGCCACTCCTTTTTTTGCATTTACTTCTCTGAAGTCAAGGCCAATGTCAAGGGCTTCTGGTTATCCAAGTCTGCAGATGATTGCAAACTAGGCACAGCCATAGAATCCCCTGATGACACCAGTACCCTCCAAGTAGTCCTGACACAGACTAATACGTGGTGCCAAAGCCACGGACTAAAACTTACTGCCAAGAAATCCACAATACTATCCTTTGAGAAGAAAATACCGCATTGATAATATACCCCTAAGAGTAGACCCAGTGGTCAGGATTGGGAACACACGTAGACAGTAACCTGGTCTTTGACAATCATGTGTCTATGGTAGTAAGTAAATCATTCCACAAAAAACTTGGTATGCTCTACCGATAAAATCGTTATCTCACACCCTCCACTAAAATCACCTTCTCCTCCGCATTTCTCATCCCCTCCCTTATCTGTGGAGCCCCACTCCTAACTAACCTACAATCTTCACTCAAAACACAACTCTCCCCTTGCTATAACAAAATTGCCAAGTTTGCTACCGGCCATAAGTCCTTCACACACCACTGTTCATCTCTCCACAAACTAAAATGGTTGAAACTGACCAATCATCTTACCTATACTCAACTTACTCTTGCACACAAGCTCATTTTCAACCCTTCCCTCTGTCCCTCCCTCTCCTCTACCTTTAAAATGCATCTTCCTGATAGACTACTAAGATCTAACAAACAAAACCTAATAGAATTGTATAAACCAACTCGTCCCCCAGGAAAAAATCTCCTATCCAATGGTCTAGCTCGCCTGTGGAACTCCCTACCACCACCCATTCGCACCATCTCAAACCACCTTTCATTCAAAAAATCTCTTCACTCACATCTAATATCCCAGTGGGAATGCTCCTGCTCCCACCCCACATAATCTCCTCCCCTCTTTTTCTTTTACTCTCCTAATTCATATATCCTGCTCTCATTTGTATTAAGCTTTGGATATTGAATGCATAAAATGCACCTCTTAGTGCAACCTACCTCTTGATGTAAAGGCGTCTCAGTTATCATATTGTAATTTTCTTTTTTTTTAGATTGTAATATTTGTATATTAATCACTAGTCTGTAGTACTTGCAATGCTTTTTACTAAGCCATAGTAACTGTAATAATTTGTAACAAAATATCTTACTGTAATCTTCTGCTTGTTTTTGGAGCTTTTATCCCCAGGACTCCATTGAAAACAGGTTATTTATGGCCCAATGGACTATCCTGGTAAACCTACTGCAAATAAATAAAATAAATAAATAAATTCTATATTGTGCAACTTATAAACAAGAGTATGGCATTTAGGTTCAAGAATGTCACTATTTCACCGTGCTTGGTCCTATCAGATTAATTATTGAGTACAGTGCCCCCTTGGTACGTATCTGAACAGGCATATGCAACAACTGGAGCGTCCACAGAGGTTCATCACAAAAAGAATACATGTACTAAACAATATGTCCTATGCACATTGCTTCAAAGCCCTGTCCCTGTACTTGGTCTCCTACAGATTGCTGACAGGTGACCTATGCCTGGCCTGCAAAGCATACTCTGATCACAGTCTGATGGACTTGTTGCACATCTGCAAAACAAATAGCTTCTAGGAACCTAAACCTCAACTGCAGCATTAATAAGACATGTTGGAGAAACAAGGTATGTATCTTAGAGACTACCTCTTCTTTTGACTAGGCTTCCCCATCCAAGTGAAGTAGAGTTCCTATCTAATCCTGTTCAAGAATATGTTGGACCAGTGGATAGGGCATCAGAAATTTACCCATGGTCTGGCACCTATGACTCTAGTAGACAGAGACAGCCTAGAAATGCTTAACCACCCATGCCCAAGCCTAAATATATCCCTTAAATAGCGCTAGGGTATCAAAACTTATCAGATACAACTGGGAGTAAGACTAGGCTGAAAAAGGCCTCCCTGGGGTCTTTAGCTTATTAATCACTATGAACCTATACTTATATATCTGTAGAGTTAGATGGATAGATAGATAGATAGATAGATAGATACATAGATAGATGGATGGATAGATAGATATATAGATAGATAAAGATGTATACACAAATATATGTATAAGTGTATGATTGTGTATATGTATGTTTATATGTGTATGTGTGCATACATAGTTATGGAGAATGTAAATGCACCTTTAAATGTGTACTTAGAATGTATACTGCATTGTAGAGTGTGGTAATATTCTTCTAGCAATTAGCTAGATCACAAGGTCTTAATAGTCAATTATTGTAATTTAAATGGGAGTTTCCATGAAGGTTACATTCAAGAACTGAGTTCCTCACTTGGGGAATTATCTGAAGGAAGACCAGGAAGCATGGAGTGAGAGAAGGAGCCCAGTAGGAGCCGACTCTAACCGGTGGAATATACCTAATAAAATTCCATGCATTTTAGATCAGAAAGCTGGACCTGGGAAGAGGCCTACAGTTTTGGACTTTTCTTGTGTTGCAAAAAAGCCTGTATCCTGGAATGGCTGTGTGGACTGAACATTATTATGAGAAATTTACTAAGGTACTGTTTACTTTCTTTTGAAATTACAAAGCCAAGTGGCTACATCTATGTCCTGCCACCAGTGTCTTTTTGTGCTATGTATTCACACACACACACACACACACACACACACACACACACACACACACACACACACACACACACACACACACACACACACACACACGATTAACTGTCTTAATATTGAATATTTAAATGTATAAATGCAAAAACAACAATCTAAAATGATCAAAACACAAAGTCATGAAAAGAAGAAAAAATATACCATTTTATGCATGTAGCAAGCCCCCCCCCAAGTGCCTCTACACCCCATCATTATGTATACCACCGCTGAGATGGTACAGTGTATTGCATGCTGGTGATCACAGATAACATTATCTCCTAACAATAAAGATGCAGGCTTCACACCCAGGACTAGATACTTTCTCAAACTTAGCAGCGTCTTAATAGCCTGACTGTGAAAATCATGAGAGGAAATGAGACACATCCTTGATGCCTGTGTTCACCTTGAACTAACACCAAGAATGCAGACCCAGTTCTCACTCCTCAAATACAGAGCCATGATGACATACAACAGTGGCCTTGGAACACCATACTGTTATAGCGCTACCCCAGAACTTTGCAGAGTAAATGGTCTCATGCCTTCTCAAGGTCCATGAAATACTTATGGACAGTACTGGCAAACTCACATGACCTCTCTAATATCTGTAAAAGAACAAATTGACCGTCCATTCTATGGCTAGGATGGAATCTAAATTTGTACCCCTAAAATGGATTCCTGGCTGTCATGTAGTCTCCTTTCTACCATTGTTATCCATCTACATTTGGACATATACTTCTGTCTGCTCCCGTTTTTGAATATGGAGACCAGTCCCTCAGTTTATCAGTCCAAAAATACCAACCTCACCTTCCTTGCAATTCTAAAAAAGACGCATTAACCATAACACCCCAACAGTGTCCAGTGCCGTCAGCATTTCTGGCCACAGCTCATTCACTTTTTCAGCTTTGATACAATTAACTTTATCTGATGCAATGTTTTCATCAACAGAAGTAGATCCTGTCCCACAATTTGCATCTAGAATTATTTCTTTGAAGGAGGACATGTCCACCACTTTCAGGAATTCCTTAAATTGTTCCTTTCAGTTCCTGTAAATGTCCAAAGTTGAGGTCAGAGTTTGTTTTGCAGAAAGCAGTCTATGCAATATCCAAACTCTCCCTACTGAGTCAACAGCTATTTTTCTAGAACCTGTTTGAGGTCATCTGAAACTCATCCTCCATGACCTCACTGAACACCTCAAACACCTGATCCTTTGCTTCACTGACTACAGCTGCTGCACTTGTGGCTTTTTAGTACCTGCCTGCCAAATGTGGACTCCTCCCTAATTCTAACATTGCATGAAAGATCTCTTGCTTTAAACTAATGGCTTCATGACTCCTACTTGCCACCAGTTGGTCCCAGGGGTGGCACACTCACTTCACAAGTGAGTTTCCTTGGTCTGAAAGTCTGCCACCTCCACTATGTAATTGAGCACACTGCCAAGTGATGAAGAGTTGAAAAATCAGCATCTCTGTTGATCTGGATGTCATAAAAACATGGTCTGATATATGATGACACTACCTATGGGGCTATGGTGTCTAGCACAACTATGAACATTCAAGCATGCTTGTGTTTCAACATTATTTTTGTTATGGACAATGCATAACTAGCAATGAAGGAAAACATTTCTGTACACTACTGCAGATCAGACAAGCCATGCCTTCTGATCATATTGCTCTAACTAGCTCCATCATTTCCATACAAGCATTAATGTTTCAGAGTAGCACAAACTAGTTAATAGGTGGTACCCTGCCAAAATTAACTTACACATTCTTTAAGAAGACTGAATGCTCAAAATATCTGTTAGGTGC
>NC_056727.1:966709532-966797032 GCF_019279795.1 Protopterus annectens | reverse complement strand
GAAAAGAGAAGAGGTGTTACACACTCCCTCAATGGATGATAGAGGGCAAATCAGATGAGACATTCAACAGGGCTTGGAATGGGGGAATGGCTGGGCAGTAGCAGAAGAGAGGTAGCTAGCTCTAACAAATAGGCAGACTACATAAAGCAGTGGTTTTCTTCTCAGAGAACTTTATGTGTAAAGCTGTGTTACATTTAATTTAACTTTACATATGTACATACCTTATTTTTTCATGTATTTGTCTTTTGTGCTGCATGCTGTTGGCATTTGTACTGCCTTTTGCTCAGACTGTAGCTGGAAAAATCCTTTGGATAAGTGTTCCTATTCAGTTAGTTAACTGTAAACAAATAAATGCACAATACATTTTGGGCCAGCTTCCTACTTATGCTATAGAAACCATATATAGAATATTGTAGTAGAGTAATGCTTATTTATTCACTTTAGTATAGAGAATAGTGTAGTAGAGTAATGCTTATTTATTCACTTTAGTATAGAGAATAGTGTAGTAGAGTAATGCTTATTTATTCACTTTAGTAACTGGTTGAGTGTGGTGATAATAAGCAACTATTATTTTAGAAATGATTCTGGCCAAGTAACTGACAGTCACACAAGAATACTTGTATAGAATAAGCATTTTTCATCAGGTAAAAGGACATGGCCAGGCTGATGGGGGATATAAAATATCCAGATAAAAGTCTAAAGTACATGGCGGAACTGGGAATGCAACCAGCAGGGTGACACTAAATAATGGAATCTCCTTTTTCTTGGAGAGAAACCCTCAATAGCCCATTTCCTACTTATTACACCCCCACTGAGGTCACTACACATAATAAGACAAGAGAAACATAAATTCATGTCAGCCCCCCCAAAAAAAAAAATTCCATTTGATCTTTTCCCTTCAGAACAGTTGTCCAACTTTGGACTTTATATTAGCTTACACTGAGGATAAGGTGACTTTGTATACTTTGCTCTGGAATTATCATTTATTTATTTATAGGTGACAGAAACCAAAGGTTGCATTCCATCATGGTATCATTTTCAAGCACTCACTAAGAAAACGTATGCAGAAGACATCAACAAGGAGGAGAATACAGGTTCACCTAAGTTGTGAGACTGCTCAGTGGGCTCTTTTATTAATCAAGCAGACAGTTCCCTTAGCTATAAGCCATTTCCTTTTTCCCAGCTGCAGTATAAGTATGGTTATTTATATGGCATGTTGTGCATATATTTTTTTACATTGATAAAACTAGGCACAGATTTTGAGTGAGAATTAAAGATCATCTGACATTTTAAATACCAACATATTTATTTTGTATTTATGTATCTTAAATTTGTTAACCAGGGTACATCAGTGATCCCTTCAGCCTGGGAGCAAAGACAACAGATACGATATCATATACAGAGTGACTGGCAAAACACAATAAATACATTCACTATATATTAAAAGTTGGCATGTTGAAAGAATCATATTAAAAATTTCTTTGCAGCACGATTCGAAATGTATCTATCCTTTACTGAGTTATCAAGGGCCATTAACAAAGGTTTAGTTAAATACTTTATATAATGTGGAGATGGTCATAGGTAACAGTATCTGTTATTAGTATGGATGCAAAGTAGTGTATTTCATGCATATATGTTACATCACATCACTCTCCCTTAATTAGCCCAGTTACTGCGTTCATCTGTTTTCCCAGTCTTCTAACATTTTGGAATTTATTCACTTTCTCTAGTCACTTTCTTTTATCTACCTTAATATGCTTGTCCATTTCTATTAAATTAAGCAGATCATCTTTTAAATTATTCTGTTTTTCACTGAGCGTATCCTCTTTGCCACTCTTTCCTGTGCATTCTTTTGTTTTGCAAATCAAACTAGACTTTTATTAGTCTCCTGCAGCAAGTTCCAGAATGTCAATCAGTGGCACATCCTCTATACAAATGACCTGCTCTTTCTGTTGCATCATCTCCCAGGTGATTCATTGGCTCATCATGTTATGGTACTGCCTGTGTAACAGTCTCCACAATAAACCCTTCACTTCTTAGTTGGTCTATCATTTTCATTTCAGTTTATTGTTTTTCTGCCTCATAAAATGTCTTTCTTTTCAATGCATTCAATTTTAGTTTCCTTTGTCTTTCCATTGTAAATTTTTCCATGCCTGGATGTCTTTCTATATTTTAATTAACATTTGTTTACCAGGAAAGTCCGATTTGGAATGAAGCCAATTTTCAGTGGAAGCCTGGGGAGAAATGCTCCAGACATATGTCTTTGTAACATGGGAGGAAACCAGAGATGACATGCAGACTCCGCACAGAAGGCACCCCAATCGAAAATTGAACCAGAGAACCTCTTGTTGTGAGGTGACAATGCAACTGCTGCACCACTGCACCATCCAAATATCTTCAAATATCTTTGGAGTTGCAGTGGTCATATTGGTTAGTACACCTTTCTGTTCTGCATAAACACTACACCATATTAGATCTCTTTTTCTTTCCAAACGCATGCTTCTTTTTTGTGATTTCCTATAGTCTCCCACTTTTGTTCTTTTTCTTGTAGCACTTTAATTGTATCTTTTTTCCAGATAATCTAATGTTTCTTTATCTAAATATTGTTTTTTTAATGAGAAACATCTTTATTAAATTATCGTGTATTTGTTCTCATGAAGAGCTTTAAATTTTATAAATAGCATTTAACAGCTTCTCTGATGCAATTATTTTCCTTCATCTAACTTATTTCTATCTCTTGCTAATTCTTTGGTAATTCTGGAATGGTTTCATAACAGGAACAACACATAATCTCTTTCTTAAGCTCATCAGTCCACTTAATTGTCTCTATACCTCCTGCTTGGCCTATCAGTGTTTGTTCTTTGTGCAATGTTCATAGCCTAGAGCTGTGGTAGGAGAGTTTCCAATTTCTGTGGATTATACTGGGCTGGTACTGAAATAGGTCCTTTTGGATCAGTGCTTTACCCTGGTTATCAAATTGAATAAATAAATAAATAAATAAATACATGTATACATAAAAACAGACATACCTACGATGCCTTTTTTCATTCCTGGCACCAGTACCTTTTTTCGGAGTGGGCACTGTTGTAGCTTGACCTGTGTACCCAGTCATGTTTTTCATTTTTTACCTATCTTCCTTCATGATACGGTTGCCTCATTATTAGAATTGTGCTGTGCACTAAATTGTCTCATTGTTAGAATTGTGCTGTGCACTAAATTGTCTCATTATTAGAATTGTGCGGTGCACTAAGCTGCCTCATTATCAGAATTGTGCGGTTCACTAAGCTGCCTCATTATTAGAATTATGTTATGTACTAAGCTGTCTCATTATTAGAATTGTGCTGTGTACTAAGCTGTCTCATTATTAGAATCCTGCTGCACACTAGAGCTGTCTCATTATTAGAATTGTGCTGTGCACTAAGCTGTCTCATTACTAGAATTGTGCTGTGTACTAAGC
The DNA here is from genome assembly GCF_019279795.1 of Protopterus annectens. NCBI lineage: Eukaryota > Metazoa > Chordata > Ceratodontiformes > Protopteridae > Protopterus > Protopterus annectens. The sequence continues at coordinate 966,793,575 of NC_056727.1, read as the reverse complement.
TATCTCATTATTAGAATTGTGCTGTGCACTAAGTTGTCTCATTGGAATTGTACTGTGCACTGAGCTGTCTCATTATCAGAATGGTGTTGTGCACTAAGCTATCTCATTATTAGAATTGTGCTGTGCACTAAGTTGTCTCATTGGAATTGTACTGTGCACTGAGCTGTCTCATTATCAGAATGGTGTTGTGCACTAAGTTATCTCATTATTAGAATTGTGCTGTGCACTAAGCTGTCTCATTATTAGAATTGTTCTGTGTACTAAGCTGTCTCATTACTAGAATTGTGCTGTGCACTAAGCTGTCTCATTATTAGAATTGTGCTGTGTACTAAGCTGTCTCATTATTAGAATCCTGCTGTGCACTAACCTGTCTCATTATTAGAATCCTGCTGTGCACTAAGTTGTCTCATTATTAGAATTGTGTTGTGCACTAAGCTGTCTCATTATTAGAATTGTTCTGTGTACTAAGCTGTCTCATTACTAGAATTGTGCTGTGCACTAAGCTGTCTCATTATTAGAATTGTGCTGTGTACTAAGCTGTCTCATTATTAGAATCCTGCTGTGCACTAACCTGTCTCATTATTAGAATCCTGCTGTGCACTAAGTTGTCTCATTACTAGAATTGTGCTGTGCACTAAGCTGTCTCATTATTAGAATTGTGCTGTGCACTAAGCTGTCTCATTACTAGAATTGTGCTGTGCACTAAGCTGTCTCATTATTAGAAGGGTGCTGTGTACTAAGCTGTCTCATTACTAGAATTGTGCTGTGTACTAAGCTATCTCATTATTAGAACGGTGCTCTGCACTAAGCTGTCTCATTACTAGAATTGTGCTGTGCACTAAGCTGTCTCATTATTAGAATTGTGCTGTGTACTAAGCTGTCTCATTATTAGAATCCTGCTGTGCACTAACCTGTCTCATTATTAGAATCCTGCTGTGTACTAAGCTGTCTCATTATTAGAATCCTACTGTGCACTAACCTGTCTCATTATTAGAATCCTGCTGTGCACTAAGTTGTCTCATTATTAGAATTGTGTTGTGCACTAAGCTGTCTCATTATTAGAATCATGCTGTGCACTAAGCTGTCTCATTATTAGAATTGTGTTGTGCACTAAGCTGTCTCATTATTAGAATCCTGCTGTGCACTAAGCTGTCTCATTATTAGAATTGTGTTGTGCACTAAGCTGTCTCATTATTAGAATCATGCTGTGCACTAAGCTGTCTCATTATTAGAACTGTGCTGTGAATTCAGTTGTCTCATTAATAGAACTGTGCTGTGCACTAAACTGTCTCATTATTAGAATTGTTCTGTGTACTAATCTGTCTCATTATTAGAATGGTGCTGTGCACTAAGCTGTCTCATTATTAGAATTGTGATGTGCACTAAGCTGTCTCATTATTAGAAGGGTGCTGTGTACTAAGCTGTCTCATTATTAGAATCCTGCTGCACACTAGAGCTGTCTCATTATTAGAATTGTGCTGTGTACTAAGCTGTCTCATTACTAGAATTGTGCTGTGCACTAAGCTGTCTCATTATTAGAATTGTGCTGTGCACTAAGCTGTCTCATTACTAGAATTGTGCTGTGCACTAAGCTATCTCATTATTAGAATTGTGCTGTGCACTAAGTTGTCTCATTGGAATTGTACTGTGCACTGAGCTGTCTCATTATCAGAATGGTGTTGTGCACTAAGTTATCTCATTATTAGAATCCTGCTGTGCACTAACCTGTCTCATTATTAGAATCATGCTGTGCACTAAGCTGTCTCATTATTAGAACTGTGCTGTGAATTCAGCTGTCTCATTATTAGAATTGTGCTGTGCACTAACCTGTCTCATTATTAGAATCCTGCTGTGCACTAAGCTGTCTCATTATTAGAATTGTGTTGTGCACTAGGCTGTCTCATTATTAGAATTGTGTTGTGCACTAAGCTGTCTCATTATTAGAATTGTGCTGTGTACTAAGCTGTCTCATTATTAGAATCCTGCTGTGCACTAACCTGTCTCATTATTAGAATTGTGTTGTGCACTAGGCTGTCTCATTATTAGAATTGTGCTGTGTACTAAGCTGTCTCGTTATTAGAATCCTGCTGTGCACTAAGCTGTCTCATTATTAGAATCCTGCTGTGCACTAAGCTGTCTCATTATTAGAATTGTGCTGTGTACTAAGCTGTCTCATTATTAGAATCCTGCTGTGCACTAAGCTGTCTCATTATTAGAATTGTGTTGTGCACTAGGCTGTCTCATTATTAGAATCATGCTGTGCACTAAGTTGTCTCATTATTAGAACTGTGCTGTGAATTCAGTTGTCTCATTAATAGAACTGTGCTGTACACTAAACTGTCTCATTATTAGAATTGTTCTGTGTACTAATCTGTCTCATTATTAGAACGGTGCTGTGCACTAAGCTGTCTCATTATTAGAAGGGTGCTGTGTACTAAGCTGTCTCATTATTAGAATCCTGCTGCACACTAGAGCTGTTTCATTATTAGAATTGTGCTGTGCACTAAGCTGTCTCATTATTAGAATCCTGCTGTGCACTAACCTGTCTCATTATTAGAATCCTGCTGTGCACTAAGCTGTCTCATTATTAGAATTGTGTTGTGCACTAAGCTGTCTCATTATTAGAATCATGCTGTGCACTAAGCTGTCTCATTATTAGAATTGTTCTGTGTACTAATCTGTCTCATTATTAGAACGGTGCTGTGCACTAAGCTGTCTCATTATTAGAATTGTGCTGTGCACTAAGCTGTCTCATTATTAGAATCCTGCTGCACACTAGAGCTGTTTCATTACTAGAATTGTGCTGTGCACTAAGCTGTCTCATTATTAAAATTGTGCTGTGCACTAAGCTGTCTCATTATTAGAATCCTGCTGTGCACTAACCTGTCTCATTATTAGAATCCTGCTGTGCACTAAGCTGTCTCATTATTAGAATTGTGTTGTGCACTAAGCTGTCTCATTATTAGAATCATGCTGTGTACTAAGCTGTCTCATTATTAGAATCCTGCTGCACACTAGAGCTGTTTCATTATTAGAATTGTGCTGTGCACTAAGCTGTCTCATTATTAGAATCCTGCTGTGCACTAACCTGTCTCATTATTAGAATCCTGCTGTGCACTAAGCTGTCTCATTATTAGAATTGTGTTGTGCACTAAGCTGTCTCATTATTAGAATCATGCTGTGCACTAAGCTGTCTCATTATTAAAACTGTGCTGTGAATTCAGTTGTCTCATTAATAGAACTGTGCTGTGCACTAAACTGTCTCATTATTAGAATTGTTCTGTGTACTAATCTGTCTCATTATTAGAATGGTGCTCTGCACTAAGCTGTCTCATTATTAGAATTGTGCTGTGCACTAACCTGTCTCATTATTAGAATCCTGCTGTGCACTAAGCTGTCTCATTATTAGAATTGTGTTGTGCACTAAGCTGTCTCATTATTAGAATCATGCTGTGCACTAAGCTGTCTCATTATTAAAACTGTGCTGTGAATTCAGTTGTCTCATTAATAGAACTGTGCTGTGCACTAAACTGTCTCATTATTAGAATTGTTCTGTGTACTAATCTGTCTCATTATTAGAACGGTGCTCTGCACTAAGCTGTCTCATTATTAGAATTGTGCTGTGTACTAAGCTGTCTCATTATTAGAATCCTGCTGCACACTAGAGCTGTCTCATTATTAGAATTGTGCTGTGCACTAAGCTGTCTCATTATTAGAATGGAGCTGTGCACTAAGCTGTCTCATTAATAGAAATGTGTTGTACACTAAACTGTTTCATTGTTAGAACTGTGCTGTGCACTGAGTTGTCTCATTAACAGAATTGTGCTATGTACTGAACTGTCTCATTATTAGATATACTGCGGTGGTGCAGCGGTAGCGTTGTTGCCTCACAGCAAGAGGTTCTCCCATTCGATTCTTGGCTAGAGTGTGGGAAGTGCCTTCAGTGTGGAGTCTGCATGTCCTCCCCACGGTTGGGTGGGCGTTCGAAAGACATGTGTAAATGGGTGTGCCTTCTTTGAAGGTTAAAAATCGAGCTGGCACCTCGGCATTCGTCAAAATCTACTGCCAACCATTAGCGGACCGGAGTTCCGCTGTGGCGACCCCTAACCGGGAAAAGCTGAAAGACAACAACAACTAAACTGTCTCATTATTAGAATGTTGCTGTACACTAAGCTGTCTAATTATAAGAATTGTGCTGTGCACTAAGCTGTCTCATTATTTATTCATTTATTTTGCTGGACAAGCACACAATTTTTCTTTTTGTGGAGAATGGTGGATGGGGAAGGATGTAAGGGGAAGACATGGGATGGAAAGTGGGCAAAGGGCTGGAAGCAGGAACGCACAAACATAAAACACAAAGACCAACAGAGGAGGTGCTCATACAAGGGGAGGGCTTTAACAGCAGAATTACAGACAGAGGAAGGGCAATGAAGAAGGGGAGGACTAGAAAACAAAAGATGGAAAGGAGGTGACACAGAAAGAAGGAGAACAGTATAATGGAGAAAACAGAGGTTATCCTTCTCCTTTCACCATGTTGGTCGGGTTAGACCCAGATAGAACTCTGTCACCACCATGACAATCCTCCCCATTGGATCAATCCGAGGTGTTATTGAAAGCACAGCAAGGCAGAAGTATGACAGCTGAAGTCGCACAAGGATCCTTTCTGGGTGGCCAGTGTAGGTCTCTTGACTTCAGTCCACCAACACGCTTATTATCTCCACCAACTCTTGCTGAGTTAAAAATTATGAACCTCTAGCAACATCACCAGGGGAAACAATAGCACTCCTCTCGAGCCAGCAACTGCCAAAGGTCACTGATGATACCAACAGGGTGGGGCACCCTGCAGCCAGTGGAGAAGCAGACCTGCAGCCAGGTCTAGTGCTGGCAGCAGAAGGATGGGGCTGATAGCAGGTTGGGAACTGTTCTGTACCACTGGCACAGCTTTAGCAGATGCTGCAGAAAATGTTAACATAAACAGGTAGAAATAAAATAACAAACATCAAATAAAAATCTTAATGAAGGATAGTGACAAAGGTAGGAAGAGAGAGAAAGACAGGGAAAATGACATTAGTATTAGGTTTGGTGCATTAATAACCCCACCAACCATATTAATCTCTATAACTTCTCCCAAGTCATTCACTCTAGCACTAGGCTAGGAAACACTAAAACCCAAGAAAGTCTCCTAGAGTGGATCTTGATAAACATGACCAGTGCTCCATACCAAGCAGGTGTCCTACCAGACACCCTCAGTGACCACCAACCCACCGTCTTACTAAAATACAAAACCCATACCAACTCTACCTCACTATCTCAAACTACCCGGAACAAACATAATTTTGACCCAAATAAATTAAAACTTGAATAAAATACAAAAACTGGAACATACTAAAAGAAGATCCCCTAGAAGAAGCTGTTAATCAATTCAACAGCAACCTCCTAAAAATCCTAAATGCCCATGCCCCACCTCATACCCCAAAACTCATAAAGAATATAGCCCCCTGGATTACCAAAGACAGCACAAAGAAATAGAGCCTGGCATCACTGGAAAGCCACATAAACCACAGCAACTAGAGAACACTTCCAAAAACTTAGAAATGAAACTAAAAAAAAAAATATTCTCCTGGAGAAAAAGAATTATTGCCTATATTTACAAAACAGGCACAAACACAACCCCCAAAAATTTTGGGCAGAAATAAATAAACTAGTTCCCCTGGGAAAACCCTCCACCCCACCTCCAACCTCCATAATCAAAATCACAGATATACCTATCTCATTAAATAAATACTTTATGGAAACCATCTCCAAACTAGTTCAACAATAAACTACTACCATTATCCCCCAACTTGCAGTCAGCCCCAACACTACCTTCCAATTTCAACCCATCCCCACCAATTATGTCACAAAATTACTAACTAAACTTAAACCTACTACCCTAGCAGCTAATGGTATCCCCTCAGAATACCTCCAGTTGGCCGCTAATGAGCTTGCCTACCCAATCTCTATTCTGCTTAACAGATCCTTATCAGAAAGCACCATCCCATATATTTGGAAAACCTCCTACATCATAAATCTATATAAAGGTGGTGTATCCACTGAACTCACCAACTATCGCCCTATTGCTATCCTGTCCCCACTGGCCAAAATTCTTGAAAAATGTATACACCACCAACTTATGCCACACCTCCTTAACAATCAACTACTCTCTCCTACCCAGCATGGGTTCCGACTTGCCCACAGTGCAACCCCAGCCCTTCATTCCTTTACAAACCTAATCAACCAAAACAGACACTTAGGTAAACTAACATCTGCCATATTCTTGGACCCGCCAAAAGCCTTCGATATGGTCAACCATCCTAAACTGCTCCACTCCCTCTCTCACCTTGACCTTAGTAATCACTCACTAGCCTGGTTCCAGAACTATCTACATGGTAGACAGCAAGCAGTTCGATGGGACAACAACCTATCCTCACTGCTACCTATTACTACTGGAGTCCCACAAGGGTCCATTTTAAGTCCCCTTCTATTTTCCATCTTCATTAATGATCTCCACATCATCTGCCAAGATACAACTGTTATACAATATGCTGATGACACAACATTAGTCTGCTCAGCCAATAACCCCCACAAACTCCTCTCCATCACCCAAAAAGCCTGCCAAACTACCGAAACCTGGTTTCTCAACAAAAACCTTTTACTTAAGCCCACAAAGACCAAACTTTTGCTATTTAAACCAAACAAATCCACTCCTATGCCCATCTCATTCAATGTCGTGTCCAGAAAAGGGACTATCATCTCTCCAGACACTCATACTAAACTGCTAGGAGTGACCATTTACAACAACCTCAAGTTCGATCTACACGTAAACCATACTATTAAAAACATCCATAAAAAACTGGGCAGTCTTTATAAAAAAAATACTATTTCTAACTCAACCCTCTAGAATAACTGTAGCTCAAACCCACCTCCTCTCCCCACTATTATACACCACTCCTATCTTCACCAACCTACCCAAAACTGAAATGGCCAAGCTCGAGATCTGCTATAATCAAATTGCTAGATTCGCTACCAGTGCCCCCTACCATGCCCACCACTGTCAGTCACTACATCAACTTCATTGGCTTGAATTCCCACATCTCCTCTCGTTCCACCAGCTCTCTTTCATTCATAAACTTCTACTACTTCCTGAAAAAACACCAGCACTATCTAATTTACTTAAACTGCAAGCCAATCCCAGACAACTTCGCTCTAGTGATAAGCACTATCTAATCTACTTAAACTACAAGCCAATCCCAGACAACTTTGCTCTAGTGATAAGCACTATCTAATCTACTTAAACTACAAGCCAATCCCAGACAACTTCACTCTAGTGATAAGCACTATCTAATCTACTTAAACTACAAGCCAATCCCAGACAACTTCACTCTAGTGATAAGCACTATCTAATCTACTTAAACTACAAGCCAATCCCAGACAACTTCACTCTAGTGATAAGCACTATCTAATCTACTTAAACTACAAGCCAATCTCAGACAACTTCGCTCTAGTGATAAGCACTATCTAATCTGCTTAAACTACAAGCCAATCCCAGACAACTTCACTCTAGTGATAAGCACTATCTAATCTACTTAAACTACAAGCCAATCCCAGACAACTTCACTCTAGTGATAAGCACTATCTAATCTACTTAAACTACAAGCCAATCCCAGACAACTTCACTCTAGTGATAAGCACTATCTAATCTACTTAAACTACAAGCCAATCCCAGACAACTTCGCTCTAGTGATAAGCACTATCTAATCTACTTAAACTACAAGCCAATCCCAGACAACTTCACTCTAGTGATAAGCACTATCTAATCTACTTAAACTACAAGCCAATCCCAGACAACTTCGCTCTAGTGATAAGCACTATCTAATCTACTTAAACTACAAGCCAATCCCAGACAACTTCGCTCTAGTGATAAGCACTATCTAATCTACTTAAACTACAAGCCAATCCCAGACAACTTTGCTCTAGTGATAAGCACTATCTAATCTACTTAAACTACAAGCCAATCCCAGACAACTTCACTCTAGTGATAAGCACTATCTAATCTACTTAAACTACAAGCCAATCCCAGACAACTTTGCTCTAGTGATAAGCACTATCTAATCTACTTAAACTACAAGCCAATCCCAGACAACTTCACTCTAGTGATAAGCACTATCTAATCTACTTAAACTACAAGTCAATCCCAAACAACTTCACTCTAGTGATGAAAGAATAATTAAGGTAATCAAAACCAGTAACTCAGCAGGTGACTTCCTATTCCCCAACTACATAGGTAAAATCTGGAACTCACTACCTTCAGCCATTACCTCTGCCAGCTCAATGGCTGCATTCACAAAAACTACTAAAAGAACACCTATTACTCACATGGAAATGCACTTGCCACCTCCCAGGTTGATCTCCTATTATACTCACCCTCCCATCCACCCACTTGCTTCCTCTCACTTCTAACCCTTGTAGGAAGAACCACAGCCTCCCATAAGGTCACCTCCTAACACCTTCCCAACAGTCCACATGAGAACATATACCATTCCTAACCCATCCTCTACCCACACAACAAACCCTAAGATTTTTCTCTCAAAACTATCTTACTTATGCTTGTCTCAAGCAATGTTATTTCTGGAATCCAGTAGATCCCATGTACAATCCTACTTTTAAACGTTTTAAACCATGGTATTTATCTTCTAAATCCAATGAATATTGTACTTTGATTCTGTAATCCTATGCAATCTTGTAAAATCATTTCTTTTCCTACAAAATTTGCTGGGCATGTATAAATATCTTACTTGTGTGTTAGTATTCTGTGCAGCTTTTCTCCCCGGGCCTCTGCTGAAAATGGACATGTATCCAGTCGGAATCACCTGGTCAACAAATGTAAAATAAATAAATAAATAATCACCACTCAGAGTGCTACCTAATGTTGTACTACACAGATACTAGGCATGCTATTAAGTCACCTCACATATGTTATGCCTTGGTAAATTAGATCCAGATCTCTACTGCAGGATTTGTGGGGTGGTGTGTATTATCACCAACCACATTGCTTGAATTGGGTATGGAAGTGTGGAAACTACTGTGGGAGGATAGGGCTGTTGGATGTTAGATGTCATGGGTGATGTATAGGGCTGTGGCCTTGTGGACATGTTTGAAGGCAAATATTCACAGTCAAGCCATTTGGACTTGCACAATGGCAACACCCATGCAACCCAACATACCTATTAGGGCACTGTGCTGTACCATAGGCAGAGGAACAAAAGGTTTCAGCAGACAAAGCTATCAGCAGGTGCTTTGCAAAGACAGTAAGTTATTTGCTGTGCAACAGATCACATAACAGGGATGTAGAAAAAATCCAGGGTTATGTCAGGGGAAGGTCTGAATGACAAGGCCGTATGGAGTAGTGAAGCATGGGTAATTTTTCACCAAGGAACCACCCCCACCACCAAACTCAGGCCCCAACCCAACTCTACCCCATACAGGTCCCCACTCCACATCCCTGAAGTGATGTCAACAATGATTGCCAGAGTGGAATATGCCAGTGGCATCACACAGTGCCCTAGTAAGACTGTGCCAGACATTCATTTTATACTGGGAACCTTCATAAAAATCCCCATTCAGGTTCTCCTGATTGTCAATATGCAGCAAGAAAAGAAATATCTTGCTTTCTTTTGAGCACTACCTGGTAGCCCTGTGAACACCAGCACCCATGAAAACCATGGTCATTCACCAGATCACTATTCAGAGAACTATACAAGCCTCCTCCCAGTCATGCATATTTATGACGTCAGTGTGATTCACACTACTGGGCAGCTAGTCAGTGCAACTAGTTGCAGTTCCACCATTGCATCAGGCAAAAATACATGGTGTGGTTAGGGTTGCCACCTTTTCAAATGGCCAAAGTGGGACATTTTCAGTACAAACATCAGATTTTACAGGCTGACACATACCCATGGTCAGTACAAAGGATAGAACTTAAAAGTTTTGCCTAAATAAACGCTTATTCTTGTAGCATTTTAGTTGCTTATTCTGTTTCTTATAACATTTAGGTAGTTTAGATACAGAATAACTGTTTTATGCAACTATTACATAAAATATAGGAAATCATTTTGTCCTACAATCTCAGGATATTCGCCATTTTAAAAAATTTTTGTCAGGACACAACTGCCCAAAGAGGGACTGTCCCTCGCAAAGTGGGACAGGTGGCAACCCTAGGTGTGGTATGATTGTGGTAGGAAGTGAACACTGGCATGGGAAGAATGTATAAGCAGTACAGTGCATAGGTGTGTTAACAGTTTTGCACTTTAGTGAATATATAGGTTGTACAACTGTAATATATTCATCCACATCCCTGCAAGGGTCATTGAAATGCCAATTCATGTTCATGTGCTTTCTAAGTGCCTATGTAAGCTCACAAAGCTGACCAAACCTCTTAGCACAGCACTGGTTAACTTTATGATGAGGTAAACACATGATTAAGGAACATTCACTCATCTGAGGCCCATTAGCATAAGGACCTTGCTAGAAGCTTTGCAATTGTGATTAAAAAAAGGCTTGCCTGCTATAGGCCTCACTGCTCTATGGAAGAGTGCCATACAGCAAACTGTGGAACATTGATTTAACTGAGCTGCACTAATTAATACAAGCAAACTGGTTCTACAGAATGGTAAGTGAGTGGAGAATGGTATTTACTCAGCTGTGCTATACTGCTAATTTTGTATTTTTGTAGGGTTTCTTGATATCCATGACAGTGTGCTACTATATGTTTTGTTAGGTTGCTCTTTGTGACAATAATGAAGTCACTGGGAGGGTCTACTGCTATTTTAGGGTACAAAAGGGTAACTGATGTGGCAAGATACATTTTGCACAAGTTATAAGAGTTTCGCCCAACCTATAGTCAAAGAATGAGAGATCCACCACTGAATGTTGATATTATATTGTAAGGGGGTGTTCTTGATATTATATTGTAAGGGGGTGTTCTACTGGAGATAATTACAACCCACAGCTCTAAGAGTAGTACTTGGGTGATGTGTGTGTGCATGTGTGCGTGTGTGCGTGTGTGTGTGTGTGTGTGTGTGTGTGTGTGTGTGTGTGTGTGTATGGAGATTACATATGTCACATGCATATTATACTGTAGGATTATTATACCTACTACATGTCAATATGCTGAAGCTACTGAGAAAGTTGCTGTGAGTCCAGTACAGTGGGCTGTGTTTGTTGGAAAAAGGGGCAGGGTTGTATAATGCAAAGGCATGCATAGAGTGGACATTTATGCAACAGTCATCCAGGGTAGTAATGTGTCCAGATTAGGTTTGCCTCCTTTTCAGCGATCTAAAGTGGGACACAGGATGTGAGGCCACTATATGACATCACAGAGGGAGTAGCCAGGTATGTGACAGCTTGGAAACTCCAGAAAAGGAGAGACAATTGTGAGGTACGATAAAAAGCACAACATTCACTTCCGAACACAGTCCCCCAAAATACATACATGTGTATATACATATATATATATATATATATATATATATGTACACACACACACACACACACACACACACACACACACACACACACACACACACACACACACACACACACACACACATGCTCACTTTCACCTTTAAAAACTAGTTCTTGTAAATCATCCCAAGCCAGCCACTATAAGATTGATTTATAATGTACACGATACCCCATTTTCTCTGAATGCAGCATTAATAAAAGTAAGAGGGAATAAAATTAAAAGAAATATAATACATTTCCACCTTTAAAATTTATAGGACTAAAATGATAGTTGCACTTACCACTACACAGCAGAACAGGACAACCATGGTCTTTGCTTGGCTAGCTGGCTTCTCACTGTCCTTACCACCTCTACTGGTTATCAGTCTAGGTTCCCTACCTCTGGGCTGACTGGCATCCCTACTTCTGGGCTGGCTGACATCCTTCCATCTGGGCTGGCTGGTATCCTCCAATCTGGACTGACACGGTGACCACCTTGACGGCCTCATGGCTGGCTTGCTGGCCAACTTGTTGTCCTTCTGAATGACTGGATGACTTGCTGAATGTCTGGCCACCTCACTTGCTAGCCATCTTATTGCATGGCTTGCTGACCACTCTACTGGCCTCCTTGTTGGCTGGCCTACTGGCTTCCTTTCTAGTTGGTTATCTTGCTCGCCTCCTGGCTTGCTGGTCACCTTACTGGCCAGCCATCTTGGTGGATGATCTACTGGCATTTTTGCTGGCCAGTTTGCTGGCCTCCTTACTGACTTGCTGGCTGGCTTGCAAGCTGAATTCCTTATTGGTTTGCTGGCTGGACTCCTTTCAGGCTTCCCAGTTGGCTGGCTGACTTAAAAAAAAAACAGATCTTTTCATTTGTTTAGTACTCCATATAAATGTAAAAGCACTGATAATAAAGCGCTCTACAGCTGCAGACTTTGTAGGGCTCTTCCTCACGTGAGCCCTCCCCCCCTGCATGAATTTCAGCCAATCACTGCACTACTTACAACACCTGTATCTAACAGGGAACAGCTCTCCCTGAAGGTGGAGGCTGACAGCATCACAACTTTAATTCTGAATTGCTGAGAAAAGTGAATGCAACTTTTTCTCAGGAATTCAGAGATTTGGTGAAAGTGGAACTTTTTGTGTCCCTCTACTTCCTAATGTGGGTGATGGGATTGTTAGATCCAAAATGTGAGTGTCCCACTGATAGTGGGATATGGTGGCAACCTTATTCCAGATGGCGTCCATACATGCTATGCAAGTTGTCCCTTCCCCTCACCCTCATGAAATGCATTCTGGGAAAGCTGCAGTAGGACTAAGCAATTGGGTGAGGAGAGCTTACAGTTCCAGGGATTCTCCTTGGTTTTACGCTATGGTTCACTTGAGTTCTTCAATGACCACACTTGACTAGCCTCAGTGAGGAATCAGTGTAGGGTGTGTGCACTCTAGGGCCTGCAGGCCTGTGGTATTTATTTATTTATGTATTTATGTATTTTAATATAGAAGCGGGTTGAAGAGGAAAGACTTGCCCACATATCCATAGTATAAAATTTTACTGCATGTTTTAGGGACATACTGCAGTGCACTGCCACATACATTCTGCTAGCAGACATGGACCTTCAGCAGGCTGAATACACTTTAAACAATAAACCAGGTCTGTGACAAGGCATTATTGTAGCCATTCTATTCCATGGTTTCTAATTGATGCCATTAGACATGGCTCCAGGACAAATGCTACACTGCCAGTACAACATCCCTGTGTAAAAATCACCCAGCACAAATAACTGGTATAAGATGCACATGTACCAGATGTGGGAGTCATGGGCTGTACCCTGGTTTCCTATAGATACATTGCATATTATATGCTGTGTATTACAGACCAATTGGTATTTGATGGAGTAGAATCAATTAAGGCCCGTTATTGTAATGTGCGTGCAGTATATGACCTCCAGTATTTCAGAGAAATGGGCTATGACATAAAATCCTGTATTGTGTTGCCTCTGTGATATTTGGAAACCACACTTGTTCTCCCACATGCTGTATATTGTAATCAGGGAACTAGTGAAGTATCCTTGATGCAGATGCCTAGGATACACCCAACATGTCCTGCTTTTGTCATTGAAAGGTCCCTGTACCTAATATTCTCAATGCCACACATACCCTGGAGTCCAAAGGGATAGCTACTCCACACATCTCGCAGGCCTGGATATAAGGGAGACACATCTTGACCAGCTCATGCACGGTGTCTCTATCCATACAGTAGTGGTCCGCAGTTTCTGTGTTGTGGATAACAATTGATGCTATGCATGGGTAGATGACTAGGTGTCGAGGGTGCACTGAAACTGCTTGCAGTAACAACAGCCACTTGGGTATACATATTGATTAATATTGCAGCTTCCCTGTACTTGTTTTCAAGGTTTGTCTCCCATACCTCCAAAATTTTACTATAGAGAACAACCTTGGTGGTAAGATCTCTCTGAGAAGAAGATATACATTTCTGAATCACTCTGTCATATTGTTTTCTTAAATTTGCATCAACAAATTCCCTAATTTTAATACTAGTGATAATTTCCATGTCAGTATACTGCCATTTGCATATTATACAGGCTGTGGGATTTCTTGGCTTTCCGCAATCATACTCAGTGTGTCTCTGAATTACTCTTACACAGCATATGGCCGCTCATTGCACAAAATTGGCTACTTTGATGCAAAAACTGATCATGAATCATATCAAGGTGTATATATATATATATATATATATATATACACATATTCATACACACACACACACACATATATATATATATATATATATATATATATATAAAACTCTCAATTATCTTTCTGTTGCAATTTGTGATGGCTTGCCATTTTAGTTTATCAGGCATGGTCACAAAATGAAAACAGGGAACAAATAAACCATAAGTAATGAACTCTACCAAAGTTAATAGCAAGCATTCAGTCCATAAAATGTGGCCCTGTAACTTGCAGTGTCCATACGCTGACTCAAAACTTTAAATGCATCGATCTTCATCATCCCTTATAAATATTATCGCTGGTATTCCAATGATTTGATTATATGAGATTCTTTCTGCTGAGCTGTGAAAGCAAAGACTTGGTGTTTAGCATACCTCTCAAACTCTTAGTGTACGAAGTTTGGACAATGCTAAAATAATAGGGGACAAAGGCCTAAATTCTGGGAGAAATGTATAAATATTATTCTTAAACTTAGAAAGTAGATAGAATTACAGGTTTTGCATCAGAATGAAGGATATGAATTCTCAATTGACTGCAATTATTTAGTGACCTCAGTCTTCAATGATTTACCAGAAAGCAACAAATTTTGTGAGGAACATATAAAAATATGAGGCAAAAATCTAGACCTTCTGTGAAATTCTTGAAAGGTGTATGGTACAGTGTGTAGCAGTAGTAATACAGTAATATATTTTAGTGACTACATTCATGAAGAATACAAAGTGTATACTGTGACGATTGGGGAAAAGATGGGCGAAGGCTGCCAGCCTAGTCAAATAGAATTTAATACATAATTCTATCAACTGTATAAATAAATGTAAAATACAGGCTTGTGTTTTTAAATGTAAGAAAACACTGTAAAATGTGAACTTCAAGATTGTTGCAACATTGCCATCTGCTGTAAGGAAAACCAAGCCAAGTATTTCAAATGTGTCTTTTTAAGTTGAAAAGATCTTATTAATGTTTTACAAGTCGGCTCCAGTACGGCTGGATGAAGGTTTCATGTCCATTGTTTTAAGGCTAAAGTTTATGACCAGAATTTAGATGTGGAATGTGTTTTATTGCTCTGGTTTCTGCTAGCATATACATGTGAAATGTCTTCTATTGTTGTAAGTTTCTGTGCAGGTGTTAGATTGCTAAGTCGTGCAGTTTGTTTGCCTGGGAAAACCTACGTGTCAAAAATGATGTAATTTGGGGAGGGACCCAGCAAACATGTTTGTTAGTAATGTTTAAATACTATTTCTCACAAGAGACTAGAAGCATTTTGATCTGGATATCCAACTTATCAGCACTCTGCCTTGTGCTCACATATAAGTTTTAGCACTGTGATTTCTTGTAGGAATAGTTAAAGCTAGTAAAGATTAATTAGGTATTTTTCTTTGAAATCAGACCTGTCCAACTGTATTATTTTAAGTTTCTGTGTGATCTCTAAACTCTTAGATATCTCTGTGGTGTAGTAGTTTTGTC
The DNA here is from genome assembly GCF_019279795.1 of Protopterus annectens. Taxonomy (NCBI): domain Eukaryota; kingdom Metazoa; phylum Chordata; order Ceratodontiformes; family Protopteridae; genus Protopterus; species Protopterus annectens. The sequence goes on along the minus strand of NC_056727.1, from coordinate 966,777,813 downwards.
TTGTGTTTTAATTATTTATTATTAAATATTTTTAAAACCTTCCACCTGTGGCTGATTTGTGTAGAGATAAGCTCTAGAATACATTGCATATTTATAGAAGTTATTGTAATAGGCCACTCTAAAGTAAGCCTTGACTGTTAGTCATAATTTGTTGTGTCTTTCAGCTTTTCCCCGTTAGGCGTCGCCACAGCGGAACTTTGGTCCGCTAATGATTGGCAGCAGATTTTTACATGCCGAGTTGCCGGCCTTGACGCACAACCTTCAACGAAGGTACGCCCATTCACGTCACGCATGTCTCCACACAGAAGACGCTCTAGCGGAGAATCGAACAGGACAACGTCTTACTGTGAGACGACAACGCTACAGCAGCACCACCAACGCAGCTAATATTACACAGTAATACTTGGACACCCATTTAATGGCCTTTTAGTAGCTGATATTATTAACTGGGTGGTGGCAGTAATTACTACCATATAGTCTGGGTAAAGGGGCACAGCTGGAGAATCTGTACAAGCCTTTCCCAGGAGAGTCTGTGAAGTTGTATATATACTTATCTCAAAGTGTGTGTGTGTGTTGTGTCAGCTACTTGGTAGGGACACGAAGCACTGGTTGGACAGAGAGGGTACTGGAGGTTCTAGCTTACCCAGTTAGGCTGAGACCTGGACCCTATAGCTGTGCCAGTGGGGAGTCTTATTGGGGACCTGGTGAGAAAAAGAGCAACCAGCCCCAGACTGACTGTGATCTCTGTGTGCACTTAAGGGAAATTGTACTTTACTGTGTGTATTAGTTATTCTTTTCTGTTCTAGCAGACAACCTCACCGGTGTTAGTGGTGAGGACTGAGGCTCCTTGATTGCTGGGCCAGGGCACAGTCGTCACAATTGTTTGGCAGTGGTGGGATCTACTTCACATACTAATTGGCTTGTAGTGGTATGGGGTAGAGCGAATTTCTGTAGCTTATGTACAGTGGTCTCTAAAAGTGTTTTGTACTCTAAAACAGCCACGCAGTGTATACTTAGAGTTCAGATCACAATTGTTTTATTTCTTTTGTTAGCTTAGTGTTAGTCAGGGTGAGCAGGCAGCATGTCAGAAGAAGAATATGGAAAGTTGACAAGGAGTCAGCTGGCGGAAATGTGCCAGGCTAGGGGACTGGTGCATGGAAACCTGACTAAAGCAAACCTGATTGCAGCCTTGGTTACAGCTGCATCAGAGAACAGCAGCCTGGAGGACAATCAGGCTGACAGTGGAGAAACAATATCCTTGGAGAATGGACAGCTCAACCTTTCTGCAGTGGACTTAAAATTCCAGCTGAAGCTAAATAGACTTGAGTTGGAGGACAGGCATATGGAACTAGAAGCAGCTGAGAGAATGAGGAGTCTAGAAGCTGAAGAACAGGAACGGCAGAGAAAGCATGAGAGGGAAATGCTGACTATTCGCCAGAGTCATGGAGGTAATGGGAAAGCGAGTAACTGGACCCCAGAAGCACAAAAGGTCAGTAAATTTCTTCTACAGTTTAAAGAGGGGGATCATTTTGATACCTTCATTTATATGTTTGAGTGGGTAAGTAAACAGTATGAAGTTGACCAAGGGCTCTGGGTATGGTTCCTGACCCCCTTACTCCATGGTAAAGCTGTAACTTCTTTACTAAAAATGCATGACACAGTTTTGATTATACTGCTGTAAAAAGACATTTGTTAGAATGTTTTAAGCTAACACCTGAAATGTATAGGAAAGAATTTTGTGAGCATAGACGCAAGGCAGATGAAAATGTATGTGAATATGTTGTTGAACTGAGCACTTATTTTCATAGCTGGGTGAGTGGATGTCAGGTCACCACTTTTGAAGGGCTGGCAGACCTTCGGTAAGGGAACAAGCCCTTAGCACTTTGCCTGAGGACATGAAGAACTGGTTATCTGATAAACAGTGTGCTACTTCAGAGGAGTTGGTGAAGAAGGGAGATCTATACCTAGCAAGCAGGGCAGCCCTGCAAAGGAAAGGGACTCCCAGTACTGCTCTTGGGACTAAAGGAACCCATGGTGGGCAGCACAGACTGCCCTAACAGAATCTGCCAGTAGCAGGGGAAGCCACTAGTCCAGGTACACATCCAGGAGTTAGGGTTAAATGTTTTGGATATAACCAGCGGGGCCATCTGGCATACAGATGTCAACGGAAGCATGGTGGGGAACCAAAGGTGAGGGAGCCAGTAAGTGGGAAAGACAAAATGCCTACAGTAGGTTGTCTTGGGACAACAAGGGTACCAAACTACCACCAGCGGTTATATCCTATTGTAGTGCATGGCAAAGAGGCCATTGCTAAGAGAGACACAGCCTCTGATATAACCATTGTAAAGCCTGCACTGCTTACAGAGGAGTTCTACTTGCCTGGGCAGTCTACTCCAGTCAGGGATTTAGGAGGAATCCCATTCCAAATACCTTTGGCTAGAGTTCACCTTGACTGAGAGGGTAGAAAAGGAAGCCAGCAAGTAGGAGTGTTTGAAGATATACCTGCAGATGTCCTGGTAAGGAATGATTCTGATAGTGAAGTACCCTGCGCTTGTGCAGTTACACACAGTCAGGCTTGGAGACAAGCATGTATGTCTGGTAGCCTGGGGGAGACCCAGACAGACTGCACACTTGCAGCCAGGACTACTGAGGTGGTTACTTCAGGGAGGGAGCTGCTCTGTAGTAGTCAGACTGAAGGTGAGCCACAGCTGCTTGTGGGTACTGATGGTCCCTTGGACAGAGTGACTGCAAAGGTAGAGGCGAGTAGTAGTACCCAGGCTGACAGTGAGGCACCGCTGTCAGAGGATGCCAGACTTCCTGTGGAAGGGAAGCTGAGAAAGGTTACAAGGAGAGAGTTAAGACAGGCTCAGCTCTCAGCCCCTACATTGCAAGGCCTGAGGTAGGTTGCTAGGGAGGCACCTGATTCTCAAGGGAAGGGGGAATCTGTATACTCGAACAAAGGGTTACTGTACACAGAGTGGACCCCTGAGGGAGGGCTAGAAGGTGAGAGAGTACAGCAGTTGGTAGTGCCTAGAGCTTACCGTCTGGCACTTCTAGCCATAGCCCATGATATTCCCTTTGCAGGTCATATGGGCATAAAACGTACAAAGAGGCATATTACGCAAAACTTCTATTGGCCTGGAATTTCCAGAGATGTAACAGGGTACTGCAGGACCTGTGAGCAGTGCCAAAAGGTAGGCAAGGCAGGAGACAAGGTGAGAGCTCCTTTGATGCCTTTGCCTGTGATTGAGGAGCCATTTCAGAGGGTAGGTATGGATATTGTGGGTCCTCTGAGTACACCAAGTTCCACAGGGAAAAAGTATAGCCTAGTGATTGTAGATTTGCTACACAATACCCTGAGGCAGTGGCTTTGTCCTCAATTGAGGCTGAGAAGTTGGCAAATTCTTTGCTAGAAATTTTTAGCAGGGTAGGTTTCCCAAAGGAAATACTATCTGACACAGGTGCCAATTTTGTGTCAAACCTGCTGGCTTGTCTGTGGAAGTCCTGTGGGGTGAAGCACATGAATACCACCCCCTACCATCCCCAGACTAATGGTCTTGTTGAGAGGTTAAACTCTACAATCAAGTCCATGCTATGGGCATTTGCAGATCAGTTTAAGAGGGAGTGGGACAAATATTTTCCCCATCTGTAGTTTGCTTACAGAGAGATTCCCCAGGAATCCACAGGTTTTTCACTCTTTGAGTTGCTGTATGGGCATAGGGTGAGGGGACCTCTAGATTTAATTTGAGATGGTTCTCATTCCTGTCAGACACAACAAGCTGCAAGCAGCTTGGGAGGGACACTACCAGGTGGTAAGAAAGTTAAGTGATGTTAACTACATGGTGGAATTGCTATGCAGATGGCAGGGGCACAAATTGTACCATGTTAACATGATGAAACCTTACCATGATAGGGAGGCCCTTGTGCTGAGCATTTGCAGTGGATTGCAGGAGGAGTCTGCTGAGGGAGTTCTGTGGACTGATTTCCTCAGTGAGGCTCGGGCTGACACCTCAGTGGAAGGGGTAGCAATGTCCCACCAGCTATCTCCTACCCAGGTTTGAGAAATCTGAGCAGTGTTGCAGGAGTTCGGGGGCATGTTCACCAGGAGACCAAGGAGCACCCACCTGGTGCAGCACCAGGTGGATACAGGAACCCAAAGGCCTATCAGGCAGGCCTCTTATAGGGTGTCTGAGAGAGTCAAACAGACTCTGAGGGAAGAGGTACAGGAGATGCTGGAACTAGGGGTGATTCAAGAGTCCAACAGTCTCTGGGCCTCCCCAGTGGTACTGGTGCCAAAGAAGGATGGTAGCACCAGGTTCTGTGTGGATTACAGGAAAGTAAATACTCACACAGAGGCAGATGCTTACCCCATGCCTAGGACAGATGAGGCCCTAGAGCAGCTGGGTAGGGCTAAGTATCTTACAACCATTGATCTTACCAAGGGTTACTGGCAGGTGCCCTTGACTCCCAGTGCTAGAGAGAAGTCAGCCTTTGTGACTCCTTTTGGCTTGTATGAATTCACAAAGATGCCCTTTGGGATGAAGAATTCCCCATAGATTTTCCAGAGGCTGGTAGATCATATCTTAGCAGGAGCAGGAGGGTTTGCCCTTGCTTACATGGATTATATTACTATCTACAGCCATTCCTGGCAAGAGCACCTTCAGCATGTCAGGGAGGTACTGGGCAGACTACAGAGAGCAGGGTTGACCATTAAGCCAAGCAAATGTCAGGTGGGTATGGCAGAGGTCTCCTACCTAGGACATAGAGTGGGGAGTGGTAAGATAAGACCAGAACCTGTAAAAGTGGAAGCTATTCAGGCATGGCCTGCACCTGTTACCAAAAAGCAGGTGAGGGCATTCTTGGAGACAGCAGGGTACTACAGAAAGTTTGTTCCCAATTATAGTACCATAGCTGCTCCCCTCACAGACCTGACAAGGAAGAGCAGGCCAGATAAGGTAGTGTGGACCCCAGCATGTGAGCAGGCTTTTCAGAAGCTTAAGGAAGTTTAGGGAGGACCCCCTGTGTTAGCCAGTGCAGACTACAGCAAAAGCTTTGTTGTGCAGGTGGATGCTTCAAATTATGGGGTGGGGGCTGTACTTAGCCAGACTTCTTCAGAGGGAGAAGAGCACCCGGTGGTTTATCTCAGTCGTAGGGTCCAACCCAGGGAGGAATGCTATGCAGCGGTAGAAAAGGAATGTCTAGCCATAGTGTGGGCACTACAAAAACTTCAGCCTTATCTGTATGGAAGAAAATTCACTGTGATGACAGATCACGACCCTCTAACATGGATAAATAGAGCCAGTCAGCAAAATACCAAGTTGCTAAGATGGAATCTGGGGTTGCAAGCATATGATATGTCAGTGCAGTACCACAGTGGGAGTAGCAATGCCACTGCAGATGGGCTCTGAAGACAGGGAATTGGGTGAGGTACACCCAGATAGACCTGACACTCTCAAGCAATGTTTCTCAAGGGGCACTTGAAAAACTTGCTTAAGTTCCCCGGGGGGGAAGAGATGTTACTATTGGGGAGAGATGGGCAAAGGGCGCCAGCCTAGTCAAATAGAATTTGATACATAATTCTATCAACTGTATAAATAAATGTAAAATACAGGCTTGTGTTTTTAAATGTAAGAAAACTCTGTAAAATGTGAACTTCAAAATTGTTGCAATATTGCCATCTGCTGTAAGGAATACCAAGCCGAGTATTTCAAATGTGCCTTTTTAAGTTGAAAATATCTTATTAATGTTTTACAAGTCAGTTCCAGTGCGACTGGATGAATGTTTCATGTCCATTGTTTTAAGGCTAAAGTTTATGACCAGAATTTAGATGTGGAATGTGTTTTATTGCTCTGGTTTCTTCTAGCATATACATGTGAAATGTCTTCTACTGTTGTAAGTTTCTGTGCAGGTGTTAGATTGCTAAATAATGCAGTTTGTTTGCCTGGGAAAACCTAAGTGTCAAAAATGATGTAATTTGGGGAGGGACCCAGCAAACATGTCTGTTAGTAATGTTTAAATACTATTTCTCACAAGAGACTAGAAGCATTTTGATCTGGATATCCAACTTATCAGCAGTCTGCCTTGTGCTCACACGTAAGTTTTAGCATTGTGATTTCTTGTAGGAATAGTTAAAGCTAGTAAAGTTTAATTAGGTATTTTTCTTTGAAATCAGACCTGTCCTACTGTATTACTTTAAGTTTCCGTGTGAACTCTTAGATATCTCTGTGGTTTAGTAGTTTTGTCTTGTGTTTTAAGTATTTATTATTAAATATTTTTAAAACCTTCCACCTGTGGCTGATTTGTGTAGAGATTAGTTCTAGAATACATTGCATATTTATAGAGGTTATTGTAATAGGCTACTCTAAAGTAAGCCTTGACTGTTAGTCATACTACCATTGGATAATAGTATTGCACAGTAATAATTGGACACCCTTTTAAGGGCCTTTTAGTAGCTGATATTATTAACTGGGTGGTGGCAGTAATTACTACTGTATAGTCTGAGTAAAGGGGCACAGCTGGAGAATATGTACCAGCCTTTCCCAGGAGAGTCTGTGAAATTGTATAAATACTTATCTCAAAGTGTGTGTGTTGTGTCAGCTACTTGGCAGGGCAAGAAGCACTGGTTGGACAGAGAGGGTACTGGAGGTTCTAGCTTGCCCAGTTAGGCTGAGACCTGGACCCTATAGCTGTGCCAGTGGGAGGGGGGGTCTTATTGGGGACCTGGTGAGCAAAGGAGCAACCAGCCCCAGACTGACTGTGAGCTCTGTGTGCACTTAAGGGAAATTGTACTTTACTGTGTGTATTAGTTATCCTTTTCCGCTTCTATGAAACGACCTCCCTGGTGTTGGCGGTGAAGATTGAGGCTCCTTGATTGCTGGGCCAGGGCACGGTCATCACATATACCATGTCACAAATAAGTTAATGTAGACAGGTACTATTTGCCAAGTGCTGACATGACCCTTCTTCAGCAAAAATGGCAACCACAAGAGCTAGAATGAATACCAGAGGTTGAGGGCACAACCTCCACACAGGGGCAGTTTGTTATTCTTTACATTTTGATTGCTAGCACTTGGTGTTTTTTACTTAAAAGCTGTTAGTTAATATAAGTTTACTTAACCTGTCTTCAACACACTGCATGCCAGCTCTGTCATTTCATAATCATTGGAATGTCTCTTGAAAACAGGCAACATAATGCTGCAGGCAAAACAGAGTTTTCATAGTCCATGTAAATAGTTCTTTCTGAGAGATGAGTACTGTAACAAGCTTGTTCAAAGGTAGGGGTACAAAAATAGTTTCATAGGGCATTCATTACTACTGACCTTGACACAAACAATTAGTGAAATATAGGTATACTACAGATGTGTATGTGCTAGTAATTTGCTACATGCTTGCTTACACTTGCTCTAAAAGTCAAGTGCTCAAACTCCCACTAACTTGAGCTCCTAATTCTATGTAGTCCTCCCAACACCTGACCTTAGAAATCTATATTGCCCTATCAGAACCCTAACTCTAACCTTAAAACTCCCACCCAGTTCTCAACTTGAGTTGTCACTCCTTTAAACTAAAACTCCACTCTCCCTCCTTAACCTTAAAGTCCCTGATGATTTCCTAACCCTAAAACTCCAACCCCCTTCTCTAAACCTAAATTCCCTGATCTGTCCCTGACCTTAAAACTCCCCTCCCACTCCCTAACCCTGAAATCCCCCTCTTGCTCCCTCCCCATGGCTGCTGCACCTATCTCTCCTGAACTTGAATAACATATTAAGGTAAGGGGAGGCAGCTGTTTACCGAAGCTGATATTCAAAGTTGAGTTCAAGTGGCAGACTACATGAGCTACAAAATGCTCGAATCCCTCAGACAGTGGTTTTCAAGCACTTGGACTCATCCAAATCTGTGAAAAAAATTAATTCAAAATACACGGTAGTGTTTATTCTTACTAAAGCTGATTAATTTATAGTATTATACTGTCATATTTAAAATAACGATTTTATAGCTGCTCTGGTGGCATAGACATATAAAGCTCTGACTACAGACCAGTTGACCCGGGTTAATTAGCAGCTTGGGTGACTGACAGAGTGGCAGGGAAAGGAAAAGCATGCACATCCAAGGTAGGAGGATGCTCGTTGATATGTCTGCTAAGGGGAGGTGTGGTCCAAAGATGAGAGTTGCCCCCAGATATAATCAATGAGTGGAGGGAGTGGGGAAAAGGAGTGGGTAGATCACTAAAAAAAAAAAAAAAAAAAAAAAAGATGGAAGTACAGGCGAGCCAAGCTCCCAGGACACCCTTGAGATCCATAAGTGGCCCCAGCAAAAACACAGAAAATCCGGGGGCTTGGTGAGTAGCTGGTAGACCCTGCATGGACATTGGGTACTGGGGGATCAGCTATAAAAATGAGGTCTGAGGGGACAAAAAAAACAACCATTTTTTAAGTATACTTCCACTTATCAGAGATGCAACCCATAGGTGACAGCTCACATTGGTTAAAACTAGGCTGTCGAGCCGGTGGACCATTTGTAGCCGAACCATAATATCTCAATTAGAATTTACCAAGAAATGAGATCACAGACCCAGAAAAATATACATGGGTGATCCAGCTATCATTTCTGGTGAGATATGCTAATGGAAAAAGGGGACAAGTAACAGAGAAAAATAAATGGATACAGTGGAAGTATTTACTGGACGGTATTTGGGAAAAAGGATTCCAATGTGTGTGTCACCAACATTTATTAGATATAAGAGGTAATGTTACAAAAAAGCTTTTCAATCGACTCATTAATGGAACAGAAATATGACACTGTTGTAATAGGAGGAGGTATGGTGGTTAAATGAAAAAGCATGGCAGGAGTAGGAGTGAGGTGGGGGGGTGACTTAAAACACCGATAAAATAAGGGGAACAAATAGTGGAAGGAGGTAAGGTGAAATGCTGGGAATTAATAAAAGACCAATACAGGTTGTATAATGGGATGTTTTTGCATTACAAGAGGAAGCAAAAAATACAATCTGGCCAGGAAGACAGAAATAGGATATACCTAAATATAAAATGGTTGAGAAATAGGAGAATGCAAGAATTCAAGAGCAGGGGTCTAACAACAGCATATAGTTCTCTGATTCAATTCTCAGCTGGGGTGCCTTCTGTGTGGAGTCTGCATGTCCTCCCTGCATTTGTGTGGGTTTCCTCTGGGTGCTCCGGTTTCCTCCCACGTTACAAAGACATGCGTCTGGAGCGCTGAAACTTGGCTTTGTTCCAAGTCGGACTTTCCCAGTTAACAAATGTTAAATAAATAAAAAACAATAATACGTAAAGAAGTGACAGAGAAATAGATTAAAAACAGTAATGGAATTAATAGGAGGATGGAATAAACTGCTGGGTAAATACATGGAAATATTGCACTGGGAGAAAATAAGTGACATTACAGGAAAAGCAGTTATGCTATGAACATTCAGAATTGTCAGACAAAAGTACCCTTACAAGCATGACGGACAAAATCTGAAACACATCTTTTTGGACTGTAAGATACTAGATGAGTACAAAAGGCAAACAGATAAGTTTATTAGGAAACTGAAGAAACAGATGTGGGGTTAACAGAGCAGAGATGGTTATTGGGAATGAGTTTAGACTGGCGACAGGTTTCTGAGGAACAAATGTTAGTCACTTTCATATTATTGTTAGTGAAAAAATAATAACAAAGCTTTGGAAGCAAAATGAGACACAAGAAATGAAAGAGCTGGTGAGATTACTAGAGAGACAAGAAGAGGAATAAAGGCATTTTACAGTTACCAGAAAAGTGAGCTCTGAGGAAATGGGAGATATGGAAATAAAAAATGCAACTAGTGGCATAACAAGGGAGATAGATGAGGGTATTCTGAGGCTCTAAGGTTTGCAAATTGTGTAGATAGTTTATATGATTGTACAAGCAAGTGTATTAAGTGAATAAGCAGAAATGGGGGGACATATTGATAAATCTAACAGGGAACACAAGGAAAAATAAGAAAAGAATGAATCAAGGGCTAAGATGCTGGGCTAAAAGACAAGCGTAGAACCACGAGAAATAGATAAAAGTAAAGGGTACCACTTGCTAAACGTAAGAGAAAAAACAGGAAATAACACAGAATATAGTCTCCCTCAGGAGGAAATCATAATAGGGTGAGCCCTGGGGGATAAGATAGCGGTAGAAAGTTAGAAACCAGGGGATTCTCATGGGGATTTTGATATGGGATACATTGGGAGTATGGTGGTTAAAAAGTACAAGAGCCCTCACAAAGCTAGTTCTTGTGTATTTATGTACTTACATGAAGTGTAAAATAAAGTCATGTGGATAAAAGTACTAGATATGAGGTGAAAAGTATTGGTAAAAATATAAAGAGAAGATGTTTTAAATACCTGCACTGGGTTGGTTTGCTTGTAACAGATATATAAAAAGGAAGAAGGGGTACTAACTGAATAGCAACTAACCACTGACATTTTTGAAGTAATACAAACTATGTGGCTTCACATTTGAATGTAAAAGAAAAAGATGTATAACTGAATAAAAATAGTTTATATAGGGAAAAAGGGAATTTACCAAGAAATGAATTAATACCATACCCCATCAGAATGTACATTACACCTTGTTTTGACCCCTTTCACCATACGTTGTCAGTATGGGTACATTCAAGCAACGGTGGAAAAGATGAGCAACTGAAGGAGCTTGATAGGTGGCAAGGAGAAAAAAATATACTTAAATAAATCTACCTAGAGACATGTGAAGGCTTGTGCTGTCTGCTACAAAATGCATACTTATCCGGCATTTCTTTTCCTGTACTTGAAAAATCATAACAGATTGTTCTATATTCCTCATGCATGACTGTAACACATTCTCAGGCATGATAGCCAAACCATTACATTGTCATGCTGGTTTTTGCATGTGTAGTTCACTTTGTTCTTCACCTGTAGTAGCACTTATGGAAACCTGCTCTTAGAATATATGCACCAGTGCCAGAAACTCACAATGTCTCTGCTGTGTCACCACATTTCACCATCCACATATGATGTACACCTTTCTATGCAATTCTGCTGATCTTTATTTTTTTTTACATGCCACTTCAATTCTGGGCATTATCTTTCAAAATCTTACTGGAAAAATTCTGGACAAAGCCAAAAATTATGATATTTACTAGAATAGAATGCTTTGCACTAACATGCATTTTCTGAATATGCTGAGTTTGAAACTCAAACACCTTGTCATTATTTAATAACCTCAACCCTCAGTGATATGCTGGAAAATCATACATTTTATGAGGAACCGACCAAAAACATGAGGCAAAAATCTTGACATTCCATGTAATTCTGAGAGGTATAAATCTTAGGACATCCTTTGCTTTGGACATTTTTCAGAGCATATCCTTGCTATGCCCTTCTCCCCATATGTCACAGGGCAAACTGTACTGCATGTACACATTCAAGAATCTTGTTTCTTATGAGGCAGCCACAAAATCCGATTATGGTGACACCAGCACCACAGCCGCACCAACTGCTAAAGCTACCTTTTAATGACACCATATGCACCCCTAGACGTTTGCATAGTGGTCATGTGATCAGTGTAGATAACACTAGGTCAATATGCATTATTTGCTAACCAAGCAACTACCCCCTAACACAAGCATACCCCTTAACTTGCTTGATTGAATATAGGCACAAAGGTTTTTGAAAAAATAGATACATCAGGCTAAACATCTGGACATCTCATTAATATAAAATATGAATGCCAATTAGCACATAACTCTTCCCACTTCCAGCAGAACTGTGGGATACTACCGAGAAACAGAAAATTCAAGAAATGAGAGTGACAAAAATACACAAAAATATAAGGATATTACCAAAAGACAGTGTAAAATCTGTAGACTTTAATGAATGATACTGCAAAAATCTAGTTTATGAAGTGATTTATTTTTCCTCCTGAAAAAAGGAAGTGTAATATGTCAGTCCTCATTGGTGACACCAGTATATTGGCATAACATCTGCTTCAAAATTATGTCTGACGCAATGTCTGACACAGGAGGCAATTCAGAAAAGCATGTGAAGGGACAACACAACCCTAAAATATGAAAGTTCATAGGTTCATAGGTGCACACTAAGTTAACGACCACTAGTGCTCTTATAATTCAACCCAAATGTGATCCACAAATTTGATTTGTATAGGAGTGATTTACTGACTTCCTCTGTCTGTCAGAGACATAGGTGCCAGACCAGGAGTGAATTTCTGATTACCTATAAATTAGTCCAAGTTCATAGGGTCATAGGTAGGTACTAGGCTATTGGCCCTAGGGCCTATATAAGCCTAGCCAAAAAGGTACCCCGGCTTTTTCCACCCAAGAAAATTATTTTCCTGTGCCCCTGTCGAGCAGAGCCACAGAAGTGATCCCCGGGGTGAATTTCCTATCTCCCATCCAATCATCAAGATTTCTCTTGAAAAGTGCTAATGAGGAGCTTTGTTTGATATAGATAGGTAGTTTGTTCCAGAGTATGGGAAGTCTCTGGGACAGGAATCTATCCCTCCAGCATGTTCTGCTTATTGTGGTGACAAGGTTTAGGTCCCTAGAGCGTGTAGCTCGGAAGGATTGGGATTTCTTTAATTGGAGTATGTCCAACAGCTCTGGGTTTGATATAGCTTTGTATGTTAGGCAGAGATCGCCTCTGAGTAGGCGATATGCAACAGAGTAAAGCTGGAGTTTTTTGAGATGGTCTGTGTAGGGCATCTGACTGAGGCCAATAATCCTCTCTGTGAGGTATTTCTGCAGCCTTTCTAGTTGTTGTAGATGTCTTGTGAGGTACATACCAAAACAGGTGTTGTACTCTATAATAGGTCTAATGAGTGACAAGTAGATTGGAACAATGACCTCTTTTTTCCTGGATGAGAAACCTTTTGTGATGAGGTGTGCCACGTAGAAGGATTTCCTGACTACTGTGGCGATGTGATTATCAAAGGAGAGACTACTGTCCGCCTGTGTACCATGGTCTCATCACACTTTCGGTGTTAAGTAGACTACCACCTATGTGGTAGTTCATGGGTACAGAGTTTTTACCAAAAGGGATGACAATGCACTTTTCGGCATTGAGCTTGAGGCCATGGCTTTGACAGCAGGCATCTATCTCAGTGAGGCCCTTTTGTAGGATGTCCACATCATTAGGAGTTTCGATTATGGCTCCTAGTTTGCAGTCATCTGTGAACTTCGTTAGCCAACGACCTTCTGTGTTAGCCTGTACTTCTGAGAAGTAGATACCAAACAGGGGAGGACCCAAGACTGAACCCTGTGGTACTCCACTTGTCACTGGTCTGAAGTCGGATTTGGAGTCTGCTACTTTCACAGTGTGGGTTCTGTCAGTGAGCCAGTTGGTAACCCATCTTGTGACATAGGGATTTATACCTAGTTTAGTGAGTTTATCTATAATTCCGAGTGGGGGATGGTGTTGAAAGCCTTGCGGAGATCTAGGCCTCGTCTACAGCTTTGGTGACCACTTCAAAGAAGTCTATCATGTTTAGGAGACATGATCTGCCGAACTGGGTGGGGTCCAGAGTTTGGAGAGTACCAATGTCAAATCAATGTCAAAATTGCGCAAAAGCTGCTGGTTTCTGTAAGAGCCAAAACAATCAAAAGGAATGGGACCAGAAAATAGAGATCAATAGCAGACCACAATGATATAACAAAAAAAAAAAACCAAACGCTGGATCTCAATCGCCAAAAATGTATTTGAAAGTTACCTAAAACATACAAAGCTTTTCGGATAAACCCTTCATCAGTATATACAATGAACCTGCACGCAGCCATCCATTTTATATAATCACATGAATGAATCAACCAATCATTAAAACCTAATGAATGTAAAGCTATATACATTTAAAAACATACAATCATATCTATATATACACATATAATTAAAACTACACTAATTATAAAAATTAATTTCAAAAAAACAATTATAAAACATTTAATACCTTTCTTAATAATACCATACAAAAAAAATGAATAAACTGCAAAGGGAACTATTTATAATTCCATCTGCTTATGCTTAAGAATAGGTTTAATGCTTGCCAATGCATTTAATCCTGGAGGTTAATCTGACTGAAATCTCTCTATCCATTTACATTCGGCTACCTCCATCTTATTGATAATATCACCTCCTCTACTATTGAACGCTACTTTTTGAACTACTCTAAACCTGAACTCATGCCCCACGCCATTATCACTGGATCCCTATCAGTTTATTGAATGCACTACTTACCGAACACCTCTTCGGCGAACTCTATTAAGTGAAATCTTATGCCGTTGAACGATCGTTTCAGTAAAGTTTTTCCCAGGGGAAAAAACAGTGGGTCATTATTGGGGATTTGCCTTTTCCCTACTGTAATGTGATCTTGGAGTTGGTATAGTTATTTAGGGGGTGTGGGGGCAGACCCCCACATTGGGCGATGTGGGGTGTACAACCCCCCCACCAGGGTGGGTTTTAAATAGTGCTGTTTTTGTTGCGATCACAGGGTTGGCCAACTGTTTTTTTTTTCCCCTGGGGAAAAACTTCACTGAAAACGATCATTTGCCGGAATAAGATTTCACTTAATAGAGTTCTACGAAGAGGTGTTTGATAAGTAGTGTGTTCAATAAAGTGATATAGACCCAGTATCACTAGCATGTTTAACTAAAGAATTAGTAAGGACACCTCTTTGTATCTCAGAAAACTTCTCTGAAATAAGTTCTTTCAACTTCCTGTTGGATTTGCCAATATAAAAAGAAGCACATGCCACACATACAGCTTCATAAACTATATTTGTAGTATTGCATGTTACAAAGCACTTAAATTGATATTTTTTCCTGAGTAATGGGATGGAAAAATCAATACTATTCAATAAATATTTATAGGAAATGCAACCAATATTAGTTTTCTAGATATTAAAATCAAGAAAAAAGGACTAGAACTTTTTACATGTTTGCTTAGAAAAGATGTGCAGGTGAATATATTTTTACATAGAAGAACTATGGAACCCAAAAATGTTTATAGAGAAATTATTAAAAGCCTGTTTTTAAGAGTAAGTAGGGTGACTACTGATACAGAGATATCTAAACAACAAATTCAGGAAATGAAGAATGATTTTTGAGTAGACAATATGACATAGGTGTTCTGGATGAAATATATGAACACGTCCTTAATGAATGTGAATGGCAGGCATTGCCATACTTTGCCAAATGTCAGCAAAGGCCACCGACACTCAGTAATATGGCTGTAGATAAAAGCGATCCAGTTAGTTACATTACTAAATACAACAACCAAGCCAAACAGCAACCAAGAAAAAACAGCAGTTTTCTGTTGAATGTCACCAAGTACGATAGATTCCACCACAGTTAAGAACAAAGTGCAAAACACAATTACTAAATGTAATATTACAATGAAAGAAATTATTATTATAATTGATTTTATACACTGATGAAGGGGTTATCCAGAAACCTTTGTGTGTGTTAGGTAACTTTCAAATACATTTTTGGCGGCTGAGATCCAGCGTTTGTTTTTTTTTCTTCTATAAGAGCCATCCATATGCTCATTCAATCCATATGTTCTTAAGTAAGTATTAGGCTAATTGCCCTTGTGGTCCATTTTAAGCCTAGCCAATTCCCCTCAAAGGTGACAACCAAACCCTGTACCTTGTGTCTGTGAGGCAAAGAGGACATCAGAGCATCCCCCCTATTCTTTTTGATAGCTGCCATGGGATCTTTTACATCCATCTGAACTACCACCAACTCAAGCAGATGGTAGCTCACTTTAGTGTCTCATCCAAAAGATGGCATACATAGGAGTGCAACACCCCCTTCATACTGCATTGCAATGTCAGCAATCAATCTACCTGGTGTGGGACTAGAACTCATAGTCTTCTGCAACAAAGGCAAGTGTGCTAACTGTTGCACCTCTGACACTGCAAGTACAATTAAGAGGTCTGGGCAAATGTCTCTTTGCAAGGGTAACAGCAGAACACTGTCTGATTAAATGACTTGCTTATTACCACATTCAAGCAAGTGAAGACATAGACCCATTAGATATTCTTCAGTATGACTACTGAGGTAGCCTTTAGCTATATGAGTTATATAATCTCAAAGATATAACAGCCAGCCAGTCTTCCAAAGGCTCTGGCCCCCCTCCACACATGTACTCAGACTACTGTTGCTCGAGCTCCAAAGAAAGAAAACAGCAGTCTAGGTGATAAAATCCCCCAGTACTTTCTTGCCACCCTCAAGAGCACTCCTCTTGGCCTTCAGAGGATTAGCGGTTAGCTCCTAGCTTCCATTACTGACAGATAAGTCTACTTTGGGATCCCTTCCATGCATATTTCTTTGGCCTATTTTTTGATAAGAATAGCAACTACTTAAGGAACTCTTGTTGACAACATGGATTAGATAAAGATGAAATAATAACTTTGTCTGAAGTCTTATTGCAGGCTTTGAATCTGGTGGAACAGCACAGGGGCTTGACTGATAAACATTGTTCCATAATACCTGATGATCTTTTATCAGAAGTTTCTTCTGTGTTTTCTTCACATGTCCCTGGTTCTGAATATGAGGAAAGTGATTCCCCAATCTCTCTTGTAGAGGAATTTTGTTTTGCTAAGACGTTGTCTAGAATGAATAATTTGTTTCAGTGGGAACAGGTGAATGTTCCTTCTTCTTTAAGAAGATATTATGAAATATTGCAAGAGGATATGGACAAGTTGTTAATGGATATGCCACAATATACTCCTGTCTTCCTATTACACTGGCTTTGGAGAATGTTTTAGACTTAGCCTGCAATAATGCTGATAATCAATTTTGGCCCCTAAAAAGGCAGACAGACTTTATAAAGTTTCTCAGTGTAACAGAAATTTGTTTTCTCATCTTAAGTCTGACCCAGCAGCTATTTCAATTTCAAGAAGGAATACCTTGAAATGGAGGCAAGTCTTCCCACTTTCATTTATAAAATTCCTGAACTACTCACATAGCCCATTTGTCTGAGACAATGTGATGCCAAAGGGGAAGCTTGGCAACCAGTCTGTAGGACAGATTTAAGGATGTGGAGGGAAGGGGGGAGTAATGCTGATATATTCATTCTAATGTGGAAGACTGTCCCTTTTTCTGAAAGGATCCCTGCTTTTTGTTTAATCCCACCTGCCACTATTTCTTATCACCCTGCTTGCCAGAACCTTGTTGGGTCTGCTTGTTCTGTTTTTTTTTTAAAGGAACCAGAGAATTCAGTAGATTAAAGGAAAGAGGGATGAAAAATCTTAGTATCAGTCGATCTTTGGCTTCTTTCTTCAAAATATTTAGAGTACTGGAGTAGTAGAAAGATCAAACAAAACCTTCTTATCCAAAAATGTCAGACTTAACCTCCTCTGAAAACTTCCGATTATGTACCCAGGCAAGACATCTCATCACGGCAGCAGTAGCTGCAGTCCTGGACACAGAATCAGCACAATCAACTACATTCTCTAAAGAATGTTTTGGCACTTGGGAAACAGTAGCAATAACAATATTCAGGAAGGACCGACCTTCTGAAGCAAAGGGACAGAAAAGTTCCCACTGTCAACGTACGTCAGCATGTACTTCTACATATGAGACTGGTAGTTCAAAAGTTGTTTTCTCCTATGATAGGATAAAGAAAGGGCAACCTATGTTAAAACAGGATATTTTCAAATGGTTGTTCATTATTATTGCTTTTTGTCATTCCCACAATTGTAAATCACTTCCAGGCACATTCTTCTAGAGCCTTGCCTTCTTCAGTGGCAAACTGGAAAGGGGTGGACTCTAGAATAATTCTAGGGGGCACTACTTGGTCCACTGTGCATTCTTGTTCAAAGTGTAACAAACTGGATTCTTTTTCCAGGTCCAGAACAGGCTTTGCTAGGACCATTCTCCATTGGCTCCAAAATCCAGGTTAGATAACCTATGGTAATCTAGCCATATTGCTAAAGGCTACTGCAGCAATAACACGGATGAGCATATTCAGTTGTATCTGTAGCACTTACCAAAACAGTAGTAACTACAGCAGCCGCACCCTCCCTCCATCACACATTTTCTGTATACAGTTATGTGTTTGGGCCGGGGGAGGGGGGATGTTCTGAGGGTCTTAGCTGCCTAGTCTGCTGTTTTCACCCTTTAGAGCTCCAGCTATAGTTGCCTAGGTGCATGTGTGGAGGTGAGACACAGATTTTGGAAGACTGATTGGGCGTTATATCCTTGGCAGAATGTATCCCATACTGCTAAAGGCTACTGCATTAGTCATTACTTCGAACACCTGCTATTATGGAAATTCACGCCATGCATGCTTATTTGCACAGCCATCTAATCTAACATGGCAGGGCTCCTTTATAATATCTTGCCTACCTCACCACACATTAACACAAACCTGATACACAACCGACAAGCATGTTGCCATCATTTTATGAATTTCCAGAAGTGACACAGCAACACACGCGACAAACCACAAATCGGTACACTGTTCACCAAATGTATATTCGCTTTTATACAATCCCACCACACATCATAGAATAATTTGAAGCACATTACACTCCATTACCTTCCACTTTTATCACAGACAGATAATCCTGTTCTCTAAATAAACTATTCCCATCTAGACAGCACCACACTTTTGCAACAGACTCCTGGGGCTTGGGAAGAAAATACTTGATGGTACTTCGGTAAAAGTTCACTAATCATGCCATCTTTTTTTTGGATTAAGATAACATATTTCTTTATACTTGCCCGAATTACATTTTAAGCATAGCACGCTTTCTACGATACAGGCGAACAATGCTTATCAGATCAGCGGTACGTGCACCCCTCCGTTTCGTTTTGGTACCGCCCACCCGCCTGGTGTCTAAGCATCTGGTCTGAGTATATAGTTCAAGTACCGGACTTATACTCTCATCCTTAATCGGGGTGTGCGCATGTTCCCATCTCAACATCTCTGTCACTCTGTCTGGTATTAACGTGTTTTCACTGCATCAGAGGAAACAGGGCAGAAGTACTGCTTGAATCGTGCGTGAAGTATCATTTCAGTGTTTGGTGGATAAGCACTGCCGGCTTGCAAAGGCTGTGCCTAAACTGTTAATCCAAGTTCAGTCACGGATAGCGGCGGCAGCAGCAGGGTTAAGGGATCAACACTAGAAACACCCAGGTGAGTTGTTACCGACGGAATGCGTCCAGATGTGTGCCGCCGCTGTTAATAATAGAGATGTGTCTGCAACCCAACTGTATTTTTGAAGTGTTGCTTTAAGATATGTTATCAGGGAAATGTGCAGGAGAACTAGAACTGAGGTCGGGTTTGCCTTACTTTTCCGTGTTTTGTCTGGCTGAGATTCTGAGCCGCACACATGCAGGTGCTGCTGCTGTGCAGTATGTGGTATTGCGTCGGTCTGTGGAAACATTTAATTTGTTGTCCATGTTGTGAAATGTTCGGTTACAGAAAACTGGGTGCTCACTCCCAGGACCCACTTGTATTTGTGATGCTGGGATCACGGATCCCTCCTCGTTTTGTACTCAGTGATGCGCGCTTGTACTCACCCTTGGGTTGTGTGAATTACTCTAGTTATTGTTTTATTTGCTCAGGGCTCTCAGCTTCAGCATCCCAGACTGAAGTACACTTACTGTAATCTTGCTTATTATCAGATACTGACCCTACCTTTAGAGATAGAGCAGCTTTCCTCATTACCACTGAGTAACTGTTTGAGCACCCAGACCTTGGGGCATTGTGCCCCTTCCTCCTGTGCTAGGGACTATACATTACCATACTCAGGGCCGGTGTAAGCATTTTGGGGGCCCCCAGCAAATGTTAAGTTGGGGGCCCCCTGGGCACTTTCAGTCTAAGTATCGTCCTGTCACTGCCACCACTTCTATTCATCTTTTTAGTTCATGCTGCAGGCTTTTAGGAGTAGTACACACAGACTGACCTGTAGCTACAATGATCTTATTACAACAGGCATACATACCACACTGTGTCGGCCCATCTCACAAAGGGACATTTTACAGTCACTGGCATCTAGGTGTAACAAGGATACATTACAGCAACTCTATGTACAGGGGAGAACTAATGTGCAATGGAACCCTAGACACTGCTTACTGTTTCAGCCCCACCCTCCAGAGTTTCCCCTCTGTTTCCCCCATGTTGGGCTTCCCACTTATGCACAATAATTTTTTTTCTTCCATTTCTCACATTTTACCTTTTTTTCTTCAGCTTTTTCAAGAAGCCATAACTTTATATATGCTCTAAAGTGCTTTTTAAGTTTATTTTTTTACCCAATGATGGCTTGAACAGAAATGATGATTAAGGAAAGAAATTCAATGTTGCTGTTCAGCTTTAGTTTTCCTTCCGTCTTTTCAATATATTTTCTTGACCAAGAGAGCACAGTAATAACCATTTAGGAAATAACTCAATTAAGCCGGTGCCCCCAGAAGCCAGAGCATTTCCCAACCTTTTAATCCAAAAGTGGCCTAAACAAAAATCGTGAGTAAGAAAAAAGAATTTCAGTCTTATTTTTTTTTCAATGAAGACAAGTTGTATTCAAGGCTTAAAATTAAAATTTGACAAAAATAGTAGCTCAAAATAAATTAACAAGTCAGTTGTTGTGAGGATGCACAGATCATGTACAGGAATACTGCCTGCCTCCCTAATCCTCCCAAAAAGACAGTCACTGCCTATGCAACCCTCTGGTGTTAGATTGGGATGAAAGCAGAGGTTCAAATGGCCACAGTCATGTATTTTAAGTGACTGCTGAAATACATATATATAGCATGCCTACTAACTCCTCGATCCTAACCCCAAAGGCAACCAGCTGTATATGTGCCTGATGTTTGATTGTGAGGAAAGTGAAAATAAATAATGACTGCAATAATGTATTCTACTTTGCTGCTACCAGGCAGTACACTGCCCCTACAGGAGCTAAAGTAACCTTCTTTGTATACCTCTGAGGTCTGTTAGAAAAGTAAAGGAAATGATGACCACACAATCCCCAGCACCCACATAACCTACAGTAAGTTTCTGTACACAAACATCTGAGCAGGGATGGTTTAGAATGTTTGTGGTTGAGGACAAAGGCTATTATCAGTTTTATCCTAACGGTCATATCATAAGTCCATTCAGGCTAAAGAGTGCAATCAGAAAATGAAAGCTTTTTTTCTCGTCATTTTTCCTCAACCAAAAACAGCTTTTGTGGGGTCCCCACAGTCAAGGATGATTAAGGGAGCCTCCTGTATCCATTTATACAGTTTAGGGAGTGGGGGCCACCAGCCAGATTCCTAGAAGATCTAAGTGTCTGAATGTTCTGTGATATATTTTATGCTTTACTTTTGAAATATAATCACTTGTTAGCTACATTTTTATTGATACCCTGAAGAATAATGTCTGTGTTCTGGCATTACTGGATATGTGCATTGATAAAAATCTGTGATATTTTTTACACACAGACACACAGACACACACACACACACACACACACACACACACACACACACACACACACACACACACACATCACAGCAATGCTAATTTTGTACTTATTTCAGCAAGTACATTGTACAACACTAGTACTACTACACAAGATCAGTGACTGCGTTTAGCAGTCATCAAACAGCAACAGAGATAAGTCACTTTACCTCAGTGAGGAGTAAATGAATACTTATCACTATCCCTGATTTCACAGATACTCCTGATTTTGTCTCATAATTTTGCTCTGTCACAATAAATCCAGTCATCAGAGTTTTATACTTATTGTCTAAAAATGCATGTTGATGCAAAATGTGTTATTATAGTAACTTTTAAATGAATTAGAGTAATATATAAAATGTGTTCCTCATTTTGAGACTTTATTATGCTATTATGTTTATCACTGAACAGAATTCTTCAGCAAAGATTTTGAGTTACAATATCAGTTGTTCTGCCAGTATGAATAAAAACCTTGAAGTAAAAATCATTTCTGAAGATTAGAAGCATCAGCTCTTCTTAAACTCCACAGTTTGCAATGAGATCAGTCACCCTGGGTTGCTGATCTCTGTAGTGCTTACTTTGCTTATGTTCATTACAGCTTTGTCCTAATAGGGTCATATCACAGTCCTGTTCAGGTTAAAGAGTATAATTGAAACTTAATACATTTTTTCTCCTCATTTTTCCCCAACCAACAGCAGTTTTTGTGGGGCCCCTACACAGTCACTGATGATTAAGGGGCCCCCTCCAGCCACAGTTATTGCAGGTACCTAAAACTGGCTATGTTGTTAATTTTAGTGAAGATGATGTCCACCATCAGGGCTTAACCTAGGCTGGGGCATTATGTCACTGGTAAAATATTTAATGAAATTGTAAAGCTTGTTACTTGACAAAATGCTGTTACTATAACTAAAGATGTTTGAATTTTGAAGGAGATAAATATGAGTTATTATTACTTACCTACTTTATTAAGTATACAAGATTGCTGTACTAGCTGTTGTTGGTTTGACAGACATGTTACAAAATATCAAGATAAGATAACTTGCTGTGGTTGGGGGCCCCCCCCAGGACCAGGGTGCCTAAAACCGGCTATGACCATACTTAAGCTAAAAGTGCAGTTGTTAGTTCAAGTGCCAAGTTTGGAGCATGCTTATAAGTAGATGCTATCTAATGTAAGCATGTGATTCCCTTCAGTTTTTTACAGTAACTCATTTTAACCAACAAAACCAAGCATTTTATCTGGGTTTATGGTTTGATTATTCAACTTAGGTTGTATCATAATAAATTTAATCTTATGTACTGTTTTCCTTATAATAGTGCATTTTTCTAAGTAATATTGTGCTCTAAATTCTTAGTCCTAAATTTATTTTGATGCTGAGTTTTCAAAATTAAACTAGTGCTCATTTTAGCAGGATGCAGACTAGATTGCTCTGCAATGTTGCATGATGGAGAATCACCTTGATGATGTTAATCTGTAATAATATTAATTCATACAAGAGAAGAATAAAGCAAATGATGCTGACATTGCACTCTGTTCAATATTAAAGCACATTATTTTGCTTTGGCCGCAGCAAAAAAGAAAGGAACTAAGTCAGGCTTTACGTGCAGAAATGTTATTTTTCAGTTTTTGTGGATAGGAAATTCACTACTCCCTTACAAAGTGATTGCTAGGATCTCACTTTCAAAATACAAGGATTATCTTGCTATGCCTCTGTTTTTCTGTAAAAACTTTGTTAACATTGCCTCTGGTGTGCTCCTGCTTACTTCTTCTTGGAATTTTTTATCTTTTAATTTATGCTTCTGTGTGGCTTTAGTTCTCTCCATGAAGATCAACAGTACGAGGATGATATTGGCATTCTCTCTCGGCAGGAACTTTTTTTTTTGTTTTGTTTTCAGCATCCAGACCACAGATATACAATGGAAGAGGCATAGGGTAATGCAACATTTTCATACTTCATGTGCAAAGACTTCCCTCGTCTCCTGCAGTCTGTTATGTTTAACATGGTCATTATGACACAGAGAGGTTGCTTGTGAAGTACAAAAACACCAGGGGCACTAGGTCCCCTGCAGCAGGAGAAATGCATTAGATATGGTAGCCAGCATTTGTGCTGTTCTTTTTTTACATATTTATTTTAGATTTTTATAAATAAATCTGTAATGTCCAAATGTATCCTATTGATGCAACGGTGTATTTCTTTAAGGAAAGAGTTATTTTTCGTGTATATTACATATACATAGTAGTAGACTTCCTAGTCTCATTTTGCCGTCTGCACCAATTGATCATTTCTGAAAATGATGTTCTTGGTTTGACAAGGGATTGCGCTGTTAATAGCTTTGATTCAGTATTTTACAGTTATTTATCAAGAGAGCAGATGCATTCTGCATATTTTTAAATGTCACACATTTTTCTACATAATTAACAGAAAGTGATATTCAAATCACAATACAATTTTTCACTAATGCTAGATAGATTTCATATCATCTTTACTTTGATGCACTATATTTCAATATTCTTGCAGCTAAGTTGAGCTGAAATGGTTTTCATCTTCTGAATTTAATTTCTCACCACTTATTGCTTGTCGTTACTTTCTACAGTCTGGTAGTGTCATTTCAGTACAACAGTATGTTCAGTATTCATAGCATCTTCTCCTTAACCTTACGTTTATTTTACACATTTAATATACTTGTTCTACTTTCTTGGCATCCTACCATCATATTGCTCCTAACTGAAAGCTGACTGTTCTTGTTTCTCTAGGCAAAATGGGGAGGGGCTTTTACACACACACACACACACACACACACACACACACACACACACACACACACACACACAATGCAAGGAAGCATTTTGAGATTGTAAGAAACAGTGATATGTTTTGACAATCTTTCTTTTGGCTCATTGATCTTTATAATTCATTGCTTTCTCCAAGTTTCAGTTATTTATGTATTAATTTATATTATCATTATTATTGTTATTATTGGATTGGCATAATGGTTAATGTTTTTCTTCACAAACACAAAGCACAGGATTTAATTCTGACCTCAGGCTATTGGCCAGGCTTAACATTGCCAATCAGAGCAGTCACGCTATTATTACTACTATTGTTATTATTCATAGAATCTTCGACATGTAATGCTCATGGTTTTGTTCATGTTAACATGACATCTGCAGTTACTTCCCTGCTCTGGTGTGGAAGGTCTTTGTTGCCATTTGTAACCATAGTTTCTACTAGACATGTCAATATGGCACATTTATCAACACCTGCCCTTTCTTTGTAAAATGATAAACTATTAATGGAATGGTTGATCTTTCTTTCTTTCCTGTTTACTTCCTTTCTTCATTTTGTCCTTCAAAGGTGTGGACCCCCCTTTCCATTAAGATCCATGGTGCACACATTGATGCCAAATAAGGTTGCCTTGTCCTTCCGCACAGTAGGGTTTTCAGCTGTGCACATATCCAATTCAGCAGTTCTACAGTATCTGAACACTGCTGAGTGTTTAATATGAACTGCGTGTGTGTGTGCGTGTGTGTGTGTGTGTGTGTGTGTGTGTGTGTGCGCGCGCGCGTGCGCAAGCACATATGTGTGCAGTCCTTGTCCTTGTTAGTTGAGATTACCAGGGAAAACAAATCTAAAAACTTTGCTGCATTCAGAGTTCTTGAAGTGATGTAATTTCTTAAGTGTGACATTTTACATGAAATTTTGCTGCTAATGTTCATTTTCTGTGTTGTCTTAATTTATACAGTTGTGAACAGTTGTGTGGCAGGTGTCTTTGCTTATATCTGAAGCAAGTAGTGGACAAAACATGCAGTAATATCAAGTGTCTGTAGTACTTGATGTGATTTGCATCCTGGATTTCAGGTTATTAAGAAGGAAGAAAAGACTGTCATGCCTTTTGCTGTAGATCAGGGACTTGGATATTACATTACAAGGTACACATTTCCCTTCTGATCCACACCTTAGATATACTGTACCGATATCATGCCAAGTCCACCAGTTTCCTGGTTAGTCCCTCTTGACAATGCTTCAGCTTCCTTATGTAAATTGAAATTACCCCCCCCCCCCGAAATAGCCTCACAGAATTAAGGTAATACTAAGTATTGTTCCTACACTGTACAGTGATGTTTAAGTTTTAATTACAAGAGACCATACATTTATTTATCCTATGTGTATGCATGCATTTCTAATTTCTTGTTCTGCTCTTTCTTTGACATAATTGCACCAAGTTCAGGCTTTGATCCAGCTAGTAAGCTGTCAGACTGTGCAGTATATAAGCTCACCAGCCTGCCAGTGCTGTGCAGGAATAAAGCATATTTAAGACACTGCAGTGGGTACAAGCACAGAGGTGTGCCAGGATGTGCTATTTTTGCTCTAGGTTATGGAAAGTAGGTTAGGAGAAGTAGAGCAGAGGACGCTGGAACTTTGAGAATCATAAGAAATGGTACAGGAAAACTTTGATTATGCATGCAGAGAAAATAAATGCCAACTTGTAGTTGGAACACAGATGATTTTCTTTTTTTGATGAAATGCAGAGAGAGAAAATATTCCTTGGTGTATTTATGAATTAACAGACTAGAGTTTTTCAAAAAGCAAAATGTGCACCTTTTTAAATTTAGTGCTGGGGGACAGTAAAAAAAAAAAAGTGGTAATTGTACCTCTCAACTTCTTTGCTGATGAATTCTGGACAAAGCCAGAAATGATGATGGGATAAAGGCTAAAATCAGGGAGAGCTTTTAAATATTCTTAGAAAGCTGACTTAGCATGAATTTACTGAAGAATATGAAGTCTGAAACTGAAATGCTTGTTATTATCTGGTGGCTGCAGTCCTGAATAATATGCCAGAGGAAAAAAAAAAAAACAGCAAATTAAAAACACGAGGGAAAAATCTGGCATTATGGCAAGTTGTGGACAGTGGAAAGGTATGGTAGCACAGTGCCTTGTATGGAAACAAAACAAATGTTACACTGAAACTAGTAGCTCAAGGTACTAGGCAAGATTCATGTAAGTTATATAATGCTTCTTATTCAACTGATAAATAATAATACAGTTATTGGTCTTATTAATAATGTTGTTGTTCTTGTTGGCTTCATACAAAGGGGTCATGCAGTCCAAAAGTCTGAGCTGGTATTTTTGTAAAGGTCTCAGTTGGTGCAATTAAAGACATCATATTATTTCTTTCCCTAGAGGTTTTTTTTCCAGCATCACAGACATTTAATGTACAACATCCACAAAGTATATGCTGTTAACCTTAAAAAGTTTCTACTGCTTTCTGAAGCTTGAACATATTCTGTTTTTCTTGAATGTGGAAAAATAGAAAAATGAATATTATATAATTGCTTTACAGGACTTGACATGTTTTGCAAAGATTTCTCAACATTTTATTGAGTGAGAATATAACATAGTAACAGTATGAAATAGCGAAGGGGTAGTAGGTAGTCTTTGGATAAAATAATGCATAGATTAGTATAAAGTAATTTCATTTTAGAAGTTTTAGCAGCGTAAGTTTATACATTTGAATAGAACTGGATGTGGAGATTTAATAGTCACCAAATGGTAGGAAGTGGCATTGTTCTATAATTCTCCTTTTCCCACTGAAGAATCTTGTCTTCTCTTCATAGACCAGAGATATAGCAAAGGTACCTAAAAAGTACTTATTGTCACAGGTCTCCCTTTAATATTTCTCCTGACAACATATAAAATAAATGCATTAGTTAATCTTTGTTATTTTTATATAAAAAAAATACAGGAATGTAGTAGTTAGATCATCATTTGTCATTTATACTATTGGGGAAATCCTGGGTATTCCTGGCTAGAGTGAGGGAGGGGGAGGGGCAGACCTCCAAAAATTACCATCACTATCGTGATATTCCGAGGGACTCACAAGCTCAGGTAAAGCCAGCAGCAAACTATTGCGTATCTCTTGGGCCTGTCATAGTTCAGCGCTAAGTGTTAAAATAAGATCAGTTGTCTCTCAAAGGACAGAATATCTTGGGATCATTCGCCATAGCAGCAGCTGGTATTAAGTCATAAATCTAGCATATCCTTAGCAAGACTGTGCTGTTGATAAATGTGTTTTAAATGTGCAATAAAAAAGATGTGTTTCTCATCTCATAAGTCAGAAAACATAAGCCAGTGGTGTGTCATGTGGAGCTCTGTTATTACAGGTGGGCAGACACAAAGCTTGCTGGGTGTGCCTTTAAAGTATGTAGTAGGTGTGGCAGTACAAGGTAAGCCTTGAAGCATTAAACAAATTTGATTACTGAAAGGTGTTGTTTGTGAGCAAAAACATTTAGACAGGAGTAGACTCTTTTTCTGAATGCACTGATGCTGCAGATATGGCTTGCAGGAAAAAGGCTTTGGGCTCATCCAGTCTCCATATGCCATTGACTTCCCTTTATCTTGGTAAACATTTCCTTCTTTAGTGTACTCATAGCTCTAGACGTGGTAGTGCTGCGGTAGCGTTGTCGCCTCACAGCAAGACGTTGTCCCGTTCGATTCTCAGCTAGAGCGTCTTCTGTGTGGAGGCATGCGTGAATGGGCGTGCCTTCGTTGAAGGTTGTGCGTTAGGGCTGGTAACTCGTCATGTAAAAATCCACTACCAAACATTAGCGGACCGGAGTTCCGCTGTGGTGACCCCTAATTGGGATAAGCCGAAAGACACAACAACAAGTGTACTCATAGCCCTCAACCTTCCAGCTCCAAAATGAGGAACACTCACCTTCATAATATGGAACAAATGGGCAAAATGTGAAACACATACTAATGGCTTACTAACAACTTCAACTAGGATGGTTAAAATATGCTGTTTTTTCTTATAAAAAAGATCCTTTAATGGATTAATATGATTAATTTCTATTTACCATGGATTTCACTTAAAAAAATTTCCTAACACTGAATGTGTGACAGACTCTTTCGATGTGGAACTTTGAGGAACTTAAGGAACATGAACTTTTTAAAACCCCAAATGAGGTACGTTCCTCGAAATGAGGTACACTTGAGAGGTGTGAGTGTACTGCCTTCTTTCCACAACTTTATATGTTTGTTGTGTTTTCGATACTGCTTACAAATGTTTATCCTTACCACTTTTTACAGTTCATGATCATTAAACTGTTTTTTTTTCACTAGTGCAGATTTTTTGTTGCTGCTTCTGTTTGTTTCATGCAAAGATTCTTACTTTTTTCTGCTCTGTTAATTCACGTTTACTCTAATTGATGACCAGATCAAACTCCTGCTGCTTTTTTTTCATGTATGTTTGTACTTAAGCCCCTTGTCTGCCCTGTTTGCACTATGTTGCACTGTTGTCTTGCATTCATACGCTTGCATCAGATATGGCCGTTGTTATGTTGCACAGTATTCCAAATATCATTATAATAGAGTACTGAGCACTACAAGTATTAACATATTTCTGTTTATCTACTCCTCCCTGCACCTTCAGCACATGTTTTAACCTGTTTCAACCGTAGGAGCTAACTGACTTTAAGTATCCATGTATTCCTCTACTTCAGTTATAGCCTATTATACTGACAAAAGTGTAGACTGTATGGGAGATGGAAGAAGACAGGCTGATACAGATGCCTGACATATTCAGGTTCTTCACAACTTTTCCTCTCTGGCAATTGGCTCAGGGGATTAATTTTATGAGTTCTTAACAAGCTACTGTGCCTCAGGGTCTGATTCTGTCAGCCTTCATTTGCTTACTGTATGACCTTGAGCAAGTCATTTAACCATTCAGTGCTTTGGTATAATTGGAAATTTGGGCTAGGGTCATTAATGTTTTCCAGGTTTGCTTGAGTAGTATCTATCGACACACTTGACACTTAAATTTCAAGATTTTTTCCCGTCTGCTTTTATGGATGTGGTTTGCCATTGTTTTTGTTTCTGCCATTCTGCAGGATGATGCCAAACATCTATCACTCTGTCAGTAAAGATATGCTTCTTGGCATATCACAGATTGACCTCCGTCCCTGCTCCATTGTGCATCTTAGTTCCTGTACATGTCTCTAATTACTAGACATACTGTTTTGTACCCCTTTATCCCCGTGAGTTTTTTTGTGTGTCTGTTGTCCTTTCCTGCATTTTTGTAGGAAGCAGTTATTGAAATCCATTAATTTTTTCTTGTGTTTCATATATTGTCCTTGTGCTGTGTTTTTCCTAGGAATGTAATCTTTAGGCTTTAATTTTTGATTGTATTCATACAGAGACTTCTATGGTAGTAGCTATTGCTTCTTCTGGAGCATTATGATAGTTATATTTGCTGTACTGTCACCCTGGTTATACTGCCTTTAGGTTATTGCATGTTGCTCACTTTTCTTCTTAGAAGAGGGCAGTCCATTATTTAACTCCCTTGCTGTAACCTGATGCTATATTTCTGTGGCCTGTCTAACCATAATACAAAAACATTGCCCCTAGGTTGCTGTTGTATCTCCATGTGCTTTTATCCTGGGTTTCTGTGCCTGTAAGTTAATGTGATTTGCTGTAGATTTATCTGCCTGTAGGTTCAAGTACTTTGTTCCCAACTTTCTATGTTCTTAGATTTGTGTCCTTTGACCCTAGATTCTATCCCTATCAGTGTATACTTTTGCCATATTTCTGTTGTGATCCCTGATGTATTTCTCAGTTTTCCTAACTTTTCCCTTTCTGGTCAAGTGTCTTAATGCGTTATTTAGTGTAATCTATAGTTCATCTTGGCTAACTGCTGTCACTTATAACATGTGAAACATGCTAATTTGAAAACTCAGCTTATGAGTTACATTCCTATTCATAAGTATTCTCTAGAGTGGGTCGAGTTGTCATTCATTTGTATCTTGCTAGTAGAGCCGAGGTTGACTTTTCTGTCTATTCTTCAATGTATGGATCTTGGATCCAACCTTGGATTTGGCTTTGGACACTTCTAAGCTTTGGAAATTATGGTCAGTCACCTATCCTACCCATAATTCCTGTACAGAGAGTGAACTGCCTCAGATCTTGTTTGCTGCAGTAAACATGGTACTTACGATTGTGTTTCGAGAAAAATATTTTAAATAGATATTTTAAGAAAAATATTTTAAATAGATAAGTACTTTTCTTTGGGCTAATATTTTGTTACTTTTTTGTACTTCTGCTCTCTTTAGTGCTCATGCTTATTGTTCCCTACCCAGTTTTCTTTCTTTCTCTGTCTTGCTCCTTTCTGGGCCTTCTTTAATAAAAAAGTAGCAATATATAGATTGTGTGTGTGTGTGTGTGTGTGTGTGTGTGTGTGTGTGTGTGTGTGTGTGTATATATATATATATATATATGTATATATATATATATATATATATATATATATATATGTAAAAAAAAAAAAAATATATATATATATATATATATATATAAATATATATATATATATAAATATATATATATATATATATAGGTATAGATACATCTGTGTATGTATATGAATATATATATATATATATACACACAGAGAGAGAGGATCACTACATAATCTCAAAATTTTGAAATATCGAATTTCACAATCCCGAGATTATGTAGCCGAAACCCCTAAATACCAAAAGACCAGAAGCGCGAAATTCAAAATACCGAACATACACCACACATACAGCACACACATACACATACACACAACTTCCCCCCACAATCAAACATATCATCCTACACTACAACCCCCACACCCCCTACTTAAATATACTAACTCTGAGATCGCACAAACAGACACGCAAGGGAAACTCACACCCACACATTTTACAGTCCCTCCCACACACACATCAGTCACAACACACACTGACACACACTAAAGCCCCTAACCAACACATTTACACATAGCTACTTACCTGAACTTCCACCTATCCATCAACAAACTGCAACACCAGAAGCGCTACTTCAGTATCTCTGAACATCGGGATTTTGAATTTCGTGCTTCTGGTCTTTTGGTATTTAGGGGTTTCGGCTACTTTGTCTCGGGAATTTGAAATTTGATATTTCAAAATTTCGAGATTATGTAGTGAACCCATGCATATAAATATATATATATATATATATATATATATATAGAGAGAGAGAGAGAGAGAAAGAGAGATGGATATATATATATAGCTATATGTGTATATATATATATATATATATATATATATATATATATATATATATATGGGTTCACTTCAGTTCACTGAACTTTCAGTTCACTGACTCTCATTTCACTGACACCATTTCACTGAAATTCATTTCACTGAAACTTCATTTCACTGACAACTATTATTAGCAATAAAATGGAATATTCCCCTTCCCCACTGTAGTGCGACCCTCCAGTTAGAATATATAGTTAGGGGTGTGGGGCAGAGCCCCACATTGGCAGTATGGGCAGCCCCACATTTCATATGATATTCTTACGTTTTGATATAATATTGCTTAGTAAAAGAAAAGTAAGTGGGGGGCTGCACCCCCCACCCCCCCTAACTATATATTCTAACTCCAGGGTCACACTACAGTGGGGAAGGGGGCATATTCCATTTACTTTGTAAAAATACTTGTCAGTGAAATGAACTTTCAGTGAAATGAAGTTTCAGTGAAATTAATTTCAGTGAAATGGTGTCAGTGAAATGAAAGTCAGTGAATTGAAAGTTCAGTGAATTGAAGTGAACCCATATATATATATATATATATATATATATATATATATATATATATGTATCTATATAGAAATATATATATATATATATATATATATATATATATATATATATATATATATATAGATATGGATCTAGGACGTTTGCTCGAATGAGCAAATGTCCGAATCCATAATAACAGAACACACCTTAACGAAAGTGTTTTTATCGAAAAAGCGCTTTCGTTAAAGCGTGTTGCCAAAAAAAAAATAAAATAAAACACTACATTTACATTTTAGAAAGGAGGGCTTTGCCCTCCCCTGCACCCCCATTGTGGGGGGCTGTGCTCCCCACACACCCCCACTTTAATATTCTCCCTCCGAGACCACACTACAGTGGGGAAAAGGGAATTTTCCCTTATCTGCACCATAAGACAGCCTCGGCAAAAGGCATACCTACGTGAAAGTGCTTCTTCGGTGAAAAGCACTTTCGCGTATGTATGCCCGTCCATTTGGGTTTCGGTCATTTGCTCTTTCGATGTCCAGAACCCATATGATATATATATATATATATATATATATATATGCATATATATATATATATATATATATATATATATATATTTATATATAGATGGTTTCAGTTTATAATCTTGAAATAGCAGGTAAAAGTATGACTGTTTAAGTGTTAAATGTGGTGGTGTTTGTATATATGTCATGTGTGTGTGCGAGGGGACTGTAGAGTGTCTATTGGTGAGTTTGCTGTCTTTTTCAGTTTGGTGCAATCTCGGAGTTAATATATATAAGTAGCGGGGGTGTGGGGGGTGCAGCTCTTTACATGGGGGTGCAGGGGGGCTTGCCCCCTGCTTATTTGTAGTGTAGGTTTGTTTATTTGTGTTTTCATGTTCATAGGTTCATAGGTTTATACTAGGCTATCTGCCCTAAGGCATTTATAAGCCTAGCCCAAATTATTGTGGCTTACGCCACCCCTTATATGAAAAAATACTGTGCCCATTAGTTTGTTGTGCCTCTGTCCAGCAGTGACCCAGAGATGATTCCCGGGGTAAACCTACGATCTCCCATCCACAGGTCTAGATTTCTCTTGAACAGAGTCAGCGAGGTGCTCTGCCTCACATGGACCGGGATTTTATTCCACAGCATAGGGAGTCTCTGAGTGATAAATCTATCCCTCCAGCACGTCATATTTATATCCGTGCTAAGGTTTAAGTCGCTTGCTCTAGTGGTTTTGGTGGATTTGGATTTTTTGAGGTGGAGCATGTCCATTAATTCCGGGTTGGACATGGCCTTGTATGTCAGGCACATGTCACCTCTGAGCAGACGGTATGCGACTGAATAGAGCTGGAGTTTCTTCAATCTGGCAGCATATGACAGATTTTGGAGTCCCTTTATCCTTTTGGTGAGGAACTTTTGGGGTCTCTCCAATTGCTGCAGATGTCGGGTGAGATACATCCCGAATGGGGCATTGTACTCGATCATTGGTCTGATAAGTGAAGAGTACAGGGGAACAATGACCTCACTAGATCTGGATGTGAATCCCTTCATGATCAGGTGGGCAATGTAGAAGGTCTTTCTAACCACTTTAGCAATGTGAGTGTCAAAAGAAAGGCCACTGTCAACCTGGGTCCCCAGGTCCCTGATAACCTCTTCTGTGCTTAGTGGATTGCCACCTATATGGTAGCTTGGGGTTACCTTGTTTTCCCGAAGGGTATGACTATACATTTTTGGCGTTTAACTTCAGGCCATGGCTCTGGCACCAGCTATCTGTTTCCGTGAGTCCCTTCTGAAGGATATCAGTGTCCGATGCACTTTCCACTATGGCGCCCAGTTTGCAGTCATCTGCAAACTTTGTCAGCCAAAGTCCTCCCATGTTGGCCTGTACTTCTGAGAAGTAGATGCCAAACAATAGGGGCCAAGGACCGAGCCCTGTGGGACACCACTTGTGACCGGCTTGGAGTCTGACACAGCGCCAGCAACTCTAACCCTGTGGGTTCTGTCCTTAAGCCAGTTTGCAACCCATCTTGTGACATATGGGTTTACATTTAAGCTGGTAAGTTTTTCTACAATACCCGAGTGGGGTATTGTGTCGAAAGCCTTTGCAAGGTCAAGGTAGGCTGTATGGACTGCCTTTCCTCATCAATGGCCTTGGTGACTATTTCGAAGAAGTCGACCAAGTTCAAAAGTCATGATCTTCCCTTGACAAAGCCAAACTGGGTCGGGTCCAATGTCTGCAAGTCCCCTATATCTTTGTTTATGAGCTCCATTATGATCCTCTCCATAGCTTTGCAGACTAGACTTGTTAAGCTTATGGGGGTAATTACCAGGGTCCGTGAGGCCACCTTTGTGGAGTGGGACCACAGTTGCCGTACGCCACTCCTTGGGCACGTATCCTGTGGTAAGGCTGAGATTAAACAGCTGCCTTATGTGCGGGTTTAATTCCTCATTTAGCTCGTGTAGCACACAGCCGGGGACACCATCCGGTCCCATTGATGCTGTGTTTTTAGCTTTAGAGAGAGCAGCTTTCACCTGCGCATTTGAGATGTCCGGGAGGCTACACTCGGCTGGGATAGTTATCTCTCCTTTAGGGGAGAGGGGTGAAGTTTGCACTGAACCTGTCTGCCAGTATGTTGGCAATGTCTGTGGGTTCAGTGATTTTTGTATCATTTTGGACTAATTCTGAGCATATCTGTGAGTTTCCACCCAGGTTCCTAACATAGCTGAAAAAGGCCTTATGATTGTCCTTTGAATCCATGGCAATTTTTCTCTCAAAATTGGCCTTAGTTGATTTTATGAGTGCTCGTATTTTTTACTAATAATGATCAGGGGTGACTTCCCTTTTATGGATTTTGTTCTATCATGTAATAGCTTTCTCCTCTTATTGTAAAGTTTGTTAATGGCTGGGGTCCACCAGACTGGACGTTTGCCCTTTGTGGAAAGAGTCTTGGTTTTATTTGGGATTGCCTGATCCATGCAGTCCTGGAGGTGTTCATAGAAGGCATTTGTAAGGGCTTCCGCAGCTTGGGTTGTGGTTTCCTCTGACTCAGGGGCCTTGAAGGATACCACACCAGTCTTGAGTAGTGTGAAGTTTGCTTTAGAGAAGTTCTTCACTATGGTCTTTTTGTTTGGGGTGGGGCGGGATGTGGATTTCCAGTGAGATTAGTTTATGATCAGATCTCACCAATGAGGGATATACTTCCGGTGTGGAGCATTTTGTCCCCATGTTTGTGACAATGAGATCTAGTATATTTTCTCCTCTCGTGGGAACAGTGACTAGCTGTTCCATGGCATTTGAATTTATGAACTCCAGGAACCGTTGGGCTAGAAAGTTAGGGCTTGAGTAATGTTCCCAGTCTATATTCGGGTAGTTGAAGTCACCCAATATGATGGTGTTTGGAGATACATTTATACCCTCCAGTGTCTTCAGGAAGGCTGTGTGGGGTTCCTGAGTTTGAGAGGGTGGCCTGTAGCATGCTACAATTTGTAGAGCAGTTTTGCCTATTGTTAGTTGCACCTGGATGGTTTCCGAAGCTTCATGCGTTGCCACCAACCTGGAGGTGTGAGTATCCTTTATGAATATGGATACACCCCTCCTTTTGTGGAGTGGTCCGGGTTTTGGGGCGGGCATGATATGAGGTAAAACCTAATAGTGCCGGGGTGCTCTCAGGAGCCTTGAACCAGGTTTCAGTTACAGCACAGACATCGATGTTCTCCATACTGAGAAGGGCCTCGAGTGCGTGCATTTTGAGATTTAGACTTCTGGCATTGAGCAGCATTACCCTCAATTTCTTCCCATTTTTGTTTTCTAGGGTGGTAGGTTTAGAATTTGAGCCTTGCCTAAAAAGGCACTATGGGGGTGGCAAGAGCCTTAGCCAATATCCGGAATCCCAGGGGTGACAGGTGCAAGCCGTCCCTTGCGAAGCAGCGTGGCTTGTCAAGCATGTCATCCCAGGCAGACAGACACTGGATCCCCTTTGAATGACACCAGACATTAAGCCAATTGTTAAAGCTGATCATCTTGTCTCTATATTGTGGCATCATTCTTGGTGAAGGAAGGATACTGCTCAGGGTTAGGGTCATACCTGCCTGGGCTACATAATCAGAGAGCTCCTCTATGTCTCTTTTCATGCAGTCCAGGGAGGTGCGTCTCAGGTCGTTCACACCAGCATGGACAATGACTGTGTCATATTTGTACTTGCTGTGGAGTGACCAGTGCTTGTGTTATGTGGCGGATTCTAGCGCCCGATAGGCAGCTTACTGTGACCCTCTCCTTGTTCAGCCTGGTGAGTGGGACGTCAGTGTGTCTGACTATGGAGTCACCTATGACAAGTATGTTTGGTGTTGTATTTGGCCTTAAGGGCTGTGACTGCTTTGCACACTGCTTTTGTGGTTTATGTGTTGCTTGTGGGGTGTCTTGAGGTAGCAGTTGTTTGGGTGTCTGCTTTGGAGGCCTCTGCTGTTTAGGTAAATTTTACTCAGAGCCTCCAGTATGTCTTTGTGTGTTTATGTGTTTGATTCAGTGGAGTGGTAGCATTATGTGAGGCTGGTTTTGTGGTGTGTGTAGTTGCCTTCTCCTCCTGTCTGGTCTTGCCAGTCCTGAGTTGAGAGAGCTCAGACTCCAGTTTGGCTAAATAGCTGCATCTCTCGCAAGTATTTGTGTTATGTGGGAGGAGGAGAGGGTTGTCTGTGTACATGAGGCAGTTATAACATTGCCTCAAGATTCCCAGATTCACCAGCTGGACCGGAGAGGAGATTGACAACTGACCTTTGGACATGCTAGAATAATATTGGGAAATCCTTAATTGAAAACAAGGGCCAGTGGGGAGTGAGGGTGTAGTGCTTTTAATTTTTAGTGCTGACTTATATAATTGCTTTAGTGAGCAAGTGCCAGGTAACTTGAGTGCAATGTGATACAAGTAACTAAATGCTAAAACGGCAAACAGTAACTTTCTTTCAAGTGAAACAAGGAAATAAGTACAGTAAGCAATGCAGATATCACTAGTGATCCACAGAAGCGCTGAGAAGTTGCGTATTAGGTGAATTAGCTTCCAGGGAAATAACAAGCAAACAAACAACAAGTATATAAACAAAGCTAGATTCAGTAGGCCTGGATCTAGTCTATGCTAGAGCAAACAAGGTGAACCAATTTCAGTAAGATACAGTTCAAATATTCAGGCACTATAAACCTTTAACCAGAAAATTCCCAGCTCAGAAGGGCAGAGTCCAGCCTCTTCTCCCACAAGAGTGCAGTCCACGAACCTTCTTAATGTAAAATAACTGGCCTGAAGCCCAAGTGCGTTTTCTTTGTTTGTTGTTGTGTGGGTAGGATGGTGTATGTGTTGTGTGGCATATGGTGTGTTTACTTTTGCAAATTTTACTTTCGTGATTATGAGGTTTCGGCATTTTGAACATTTGACTTTATAGTTTCGAATCCCTATATATATATATATATATATATATATATACAGATAGATACCATAGTTTATTGTTTTCTTCTAGGGTGACTTATCTTTCTGGAATATTTTGTATCTTTCTCTCTCTGTTGCCCATGAAGATAGTAGATAAGCCTTCCAGAATCAAAAAATGTGTAGCTTGTTCCCACAAACTATCAGATTTGGATGCACATGATAAGTGTGTGTATTGCCTAGGGACATCACATTTAGACATCACCTGCTCTATCTGTGAGACTTCTGAACAGCAAACTATTGAAAAAAGAAAGATTAAGCTCATTCTAAACAATCTCCTTCAGCTTACCACATAAGGAAAACCCTCTTTGGGATCAGGAAAGTCTATGAATGCTTCTTTTTCCCCTTCTACATCCTCTTCTTCTTCAAAAAAAGGGGTCTGATAAACCCAGGGAGAAGAAAAAGGAGACATAGTGAGAGAAAAACAGAGATCGAAATCAGCAAAAACGAGATCTCCAGATCTGACACCAACTTGGCTCAGGAGAAGTAGGGCAGTGGATGTGTAACATATGCCAGCACAGCTAGCTGGAATTTTGTAAATAATTATATATAATTTGTATATCAAACTGATTTGTACAGATGCTTGTGTTGAAAAATGTATTTGTAAAGCTGCTTGTGTTAAAAAATGTACCAAGAGTGAGTCATGTTTGTATTGTAACTGATTAAATGTACGTGTTTTAACAGAGGAAACTGACAGAGAAGAGGTTAAGCTCAGCCCCAGCTAACTTTAAAAAAAAATCCTGAAATTGAATTACCTGGCTTAGGCCATAAAGAGTGTATCTTACAGTTCTGATTGCAGCCAGAGAATAAATGTCTATGCCAGAGAATGGTTTATTACCTCCTGTAGGAAGACTGGATGTGTTTTATGGTTTTATAGCTTCCACACGCTATGACACATCTCAGCAAAGCTCTATCTGTGTGTATGGTAACAAGTATGTGCTAAATTCAATTTCAGTTTCTAGCAATGAGGGTAGCATGGGAATCAGAAGTCAGACGACCAGAGGTATGTGATGTCATTATGTAAGCTAGGACAAAAATTATGTTTTAATACCAGATGAGAGAGAAGTCTCAAAGCAGTCTGTTCTTGGAACCTGACAAATAAGGACCCCTTACCTACTTAATCTTGCCTTGCTCTAGTAAGTGAACCAGGGAATAGTAATTCTTTAGATCAGTCAGGAAAATATAGTGAGATTAGTTAAATACTGTTTTTCTCTATCCGTGTGAATCTATTCATCTATATTATTTTAATATTTCCTGTGAGTGAAACTCTGGTGTTTATTGTAAGTAAATATTTAGTATTTTCATGTTCTTTTATTATTTATTATTAAATGTATTTAAACTTTTTTTTTTTGGGAATATTTTAACTGTTGAGGGTACTATATCTATATGGTGACACACTGTGGTCACTCCTGAAAGCCTTACTGCACTGGTCAAACACTATCATTTGTATTAATATTAATTTCACTCAGTATAATTGGATACTCTTGTAAGAGCCTTAGAGTAGCTGACTTTGGAGTGTCTGGTGGCAGTACTTACCTTATATTCTGGGCAGAAGGGGGCATAGCTGGTAAATCTGTGCCGACCTTTCCAAGTGTGGTGTGTGTCAGCTGCTGGGAACAGGCACACAAAGCACTGGTTTCACAGAGAGAGTTTTGGAGGATTTGGCTTGGACTCTCGGCTGAGGACTCAACTCTGCTGATATGCCAGTGGGAAGTCTTATTGGGGATCTGGAGAGAAAGACAGAAACCAGCCCATGGACTCCAATGTTCCTTGTGTGTTCTTAAGGGAAATTTTGCTTGATGCAGAGAACTGCATCTGGAAATAATGGATGTATTAATTTTGTTCCAAGTGAACACCCATCTCCAGTGCCAAAGGTTATGATTCAGGCTCCTTGATTACTGGCCTAGAGTGGGGACATCACATACTCCTGCTCTCCTTAGCTTATGCTTATTGTTCCCCACCCCCCCCCTTTTTTTCTTTCTCTCCTGCTTGATTCTGGGGTTTCATTAATAAAAAAATTAGTAATGTATATAGATAGATATAGCTATAGGTATAGACACACACACACATATATATATATATATATATGTCTATATATATATATATATATATATATATATATATATATATATATATATATATATATGTCTATATATATATATATATATATATATATAGATAGATAGATAGATACCATAGTTTATTGTTTTTTTCTAGGGTAATTTATCTTTCTGGAATCTTTTTTATCTTCCCCTCTCTTTTGTCCATGAAGATAGCAGATAAGCCTTCCAGATTAAAAAAAAATGCATACCTTGCTCCTACAAACTACCAAATTTGGATGCACATAAGTGTGTGCATCGCCTAGAGCCTTTCCATTTAGACATTGCTTGCTCTATCTGTGAGACTTCTGAACAGCAAGCTATTGTAGAAACAAGGAACAATCTCATTCTCATGGGTCTCCTTCAGCCTACCACAGGAGGGAAACCCTCTTTGGGATCAGGGAAGTCTGTGGTTGCTTCTTCTTCCCCTTCTACATCTTCTTCAAAAAAAGGGGTCTGATGAACCCAGGAAGAAGAAAAAGGAGACAGAAAGAAAAAAAAGAAAAACAGACAAAGAGAGATCAAAATCAGCAAAAAAAACAGATCTCCAGATCTACCACCTTCATTGGCTTCAGTGCCTAAGATTTCTAGACCTTCGCAGCCAAAACTCTTTTTGGATATGATAGTTATTGGATCCATAACACCACTTAGATTTTTTCTGTATCCTATCTCTAGTAAGCTCTGATCTCAAATTTTGCAGGACAGATCCCATTATCCCTCCAGTCCATCTTCCTCAAATTCTCTTCTGAGGTCAGTTAGATCTTCCCATAGCCTCACCTAAGATGATGTGAACAGGATGATGAGGAGATTACTTCTGACCCAAATCCAATTGGGGGTACTCCTGGCTCTGAGTACTGTTGGATCTGGAACAACCACTTTTTCCCCTCAGTCCTTAATGGCTTCTTCTCCAATCTGAACGCTTGGATTCGAGCCCCTGGAATTGACTCTTGCTCATGGCAGTTTTGCATTGGAGCCATTACCCCATCTTTCCTTGACTCCGATGAGTTCTCTGACAAAGTTGGCTCTGACTCTGTTGTAGCTGTTGAAGTCTCAGAGCCAAACCATTGGTAGTTTTGGATCTGACAGTGCGGCTCCCTGGATCCATGTCAGTTTCAGCATTTGAGGCTTTCGAGAGAG
Organism: Protopterus annectens; assembly: GCF_019279795.1. Taxonomy (NCBI): domain Eukaryota; kingdom Metazoa; phylum Chordata; order Ceratodontiformes; family Protopteridae; genus Protopterus; species Protopterus annectens. Next base: position 966,737,040 of record NC_056727.1, on the reverse strand, counting down.
TACTCTGCTATCCTAGAGAGAGAGAGGTCTACCCTTATGGAACTGGATACAACCCTCCCCCATAGGATTGCCAAAAGTCTGCAGCCTACTCTCCTTGTCCCATTAGGACAACCAGTTTCAAGGAACCAAGAGAAAGACAATGTCATTTTCTGAGTCTTCGTCTGAAAAACTCACAGATGAGGTTCACAGGAAACACAAGTGTAAAAGAGACACCTGGAATTCCCCTATCACCAATACTGATTTTAATATGGTAAAAGGTTCTCCCAGATCCCCCCTTGAGGACGACTTGTTTGGAGAGATTCTTGAACTTCTCAGGCAGAAAAGGGGTTGGTCCTCTGGAGGAACCAGTTTTTCTTGAGGCTTTTGGTTCTGGCCCCTCTACTTCTTTGGTAGTCTCCCTGGCTGATGAGAGGATCGATATGATCTCCTTCTGGGTGCTGAAGAAGCCAGACACAGCTGAGCCTATTCCTAAAAACCTTGACAAGTGGTTTCTCCCAAAGACCACCCCCACTGGAGAAAGTATCCTGTGGTAGATTCTGGGTTAGTGGCTGCAGCCAATAAGAAGAAGGTTATGGAAGAAAGTTCCTTTGTCTATCCACCAAATAGAGAATTTCATGCATTGGACAGACTTGGGAAGCATGCCTACACGTCCTCTACTTTTTCTGTGAGAGCACTTAATTACTTGGCACACATCCCTCATTTCCAGAGGGAGCTGAAAAAGAAAATCACCAAATCTCTCCCAGGGACATTGTCTGCGTTTCAGAGAAAATCCATTGATTCCCAGTTGGCTACCCTATATTCTATGCTTTTATGCATCTTGTCTTTAAGAATTGACTGGATATGCTCTGGTGTTGTGTCTAAAGCAGCTGGCACATTTATTTCTATAAGAAAGCATGCCTGTATATGGCTATATGATTGTGTGGAACACTTTAAGACATCCTTTGTCAATGCCTGTAGTATGGATAAACTCTGTTTGGTCCCAAATTGAGAGACTATCTCATGAAGTGAGAAAGATGGGAAATCTCTGTGTGCTGTAGGGATCAAATTCTGTACCCCTCAAAGGAACTTCTCCAGAAACCAGAAGGGAGGAAAGTGAATTTGGTTTTGTAAATCCTAAGTCTTTGCACCTGACACTTCTGCAGAAGGAGCTCACCAAGGCAGAGGGGGAAACTCTTATAATGGATGTCACCCAAGAGGCAGAGGTGGCCTGCAAAACCAAGGCTTCAGGGGTCATTTCTCGGAGATGTCTTTCTAGCACTCCTGAATGGTTACTCAACTGCTTTGTTCTAGAAGCAGTTGGGAGGTTCTTATCCCTGCATCCAGAAATCTGGATATCCATCATGCAAGACAAATGGGTGCAGAGAATCATAACCAGAGGATATTTCATTCCCTTCCACACCCTTTCTTTGTGCCCCAAAAAGAATTGCTACTGTTCCACCCTCAAAGGGAAGAAACTGCTTCAGAAATAATGAAGCTTCTAAGAAATTGAGTCATCCAAGAGATCCTTCCAGACCAAAGAAGATCCAGAATTTATGCAAGATTCTTTTTTAGTGCCAAAGAAAAACAGGGATCTAAGACCAATTTTGGACTTAAGTCACTGGAACAAGTTTGTGAAGCAAACAAAATTCTGGAGGGTCATGATTCAGTCCATTCTTCCATTACTGAGGAAGAATGACCAGATGTGCTTGATAGATATTCAAGGTGCATACTACTACATAAAGGTGGACAGATGCTCCAGGAAATACTTTCTCTTCTGTCTGTGAGCCAGTCATTACCAATTCAGAACTATACCTGTTAGTCTCACCGCAGTCCCTTGGATGTTTACCAAGAGTATGGCAGTATTAGCAGCTTGTCTGTGACTGCAGGGTTTATGGGTATTCCTGTATTTGGGCAACTGACTTGTCACCTCCCCTTCCAGGAATAAACTCATTCAAGCCAGTGACCCCTTGCTACAGCTGTGCAGTGATTTGGAGATTACAGTGAATCTAGAAATGTCCAAGCTACAACCAGTCTAGTCTCTAGAGTTCAGTGGAGCACTTCTAGACACAAGACTTCAGTTGGCAAAACTCCATCAAACAAGAATTACATCCCTTCACCAACAAGCCCATGAAGTCTTATTTCACTAGAAACCACCAGTGAGACTAACTCTTCACCTTCTAGGCTCCATAGCAGCCTACATAACTTTAGTGCCACAAGCTAGATTCCACATGCAGGTTCTTCGATGGACTCTTGAGGTTTAGTGGTTGATTAGGAAGCAACCCATATCTTTTCTAGTGATTCTAATGAACATTTGTAGAGCTGACATACAGTGGTGGCTAGAATGTCCGCATGTTTTTCAGGGATGTCCTTTTATTCTTTCTTCAGCCATGCCACAGTGACTATGGATGCTTCCCAACTGAGGTAGAAGGGGCATTGTCTGGGAAAAACAGTCCAAGACAAATGGTCCCAAATGGTAGCCAGTCTTCACAATGATATATTGGAGATAAGAGCAGTCCTCCTAGCACTGCAGGACTGTTAGGACTCTCTGCCTTTGGTTGTGATATCTTTTCAGACAAACAACATGACAGTTGTTTGATAAATCAACAAATAAGGAGATATCATCTTTCCATATGGGTGAAAATCATATGCACATTGCATCTCTCAATTTATCTAAGACTTTCCTGAGAGATATCTTTCTACAACTTCCTCTGCTTAGAAATCCAGTCCATCCATGGGCTACTACTATTATGCTATAGGCTTTGACTGGGCTGCCTTTTAAACCTGCTGCTAGGCTTGATCTGAAGTCTTTATCAAGGAAGACTTTATGTCTGGTGGTTCTCCCTTCTGCCAGGAGAACGTCTGAGCTACACACCCTACCTCAAAACCTCCTACCTGAAAACCAACCCCTCTTTTCTTCCTTAGGTGGTTTCTGAATAATCCATTAATCAGTCCATAAATGTTCCAATCTTCTTTCCAAAATTTTCAAAAAAGGTGAACATACTTTGTATTTGATAGATGTTCATCACCAGTTATGTTTTTTATTTACATCACATGAAACCTTTCAGGAAACCTGATCAGTTATTTGTCCCCTTATGTACTGCTAAATTGTGAAAAGTAGTGTCTAAAATTGCCCTGGCATGCTGGTTGTCACAGTGCATTTCCCTGTCTATCTTTCCTAGAGGATTGACACTTCCTTCGATCCCAAAGGCTCATTCCACCAGATCTGTGTCTTCTTCTACAGCCTTCATCTCTTTTGTTCTAATTGATGACATATGCACTGCAGTTACTTGGTCAAGGTATATACCTTCATCTCACACAGTATAAATTGGATATGCAGTCCAGATCTAGAGCCTCATTTGGTTCAGCTGTCCTCTGAAATATCCTTCCATAAGACCTGACAAGTAAGAAAGTACCTCTGGATTCTGTCTCATACATTGAGAGGATGGAAAAGACAACATCAAATATGAAATTGACTAGACTCACCATAACAATGGATCTGTGTTGCCTTTTTCCATCCTTCGACAATGACCCTCCTACCATCCCTGTCCGTATTTTTTGTAAGCACAGTTTTGTTTATCATGTTCTCATTCCAAGATGGGTCTAGCTGACCTTGCCTTGGCACCTGAAGGTCTTTTCTTTCTCTTTCAGTCCCCTTTCACAGGCTGGCAGCATTTAGGTCAGCTTAGTTATTTGGCTTTCAACACCTTTATAGTTTTAAATTCCCTTTTATTGGCAGGCAAACTCAGTCTGAGGTAGCTCAGTCTCTATACAGGGATTATGGGTAGGGAGGAGGAGTGGGCACTGGATCCAAAGCTTAGACGTGGCTGAAACTGGATCCGAGGTCAGATCTGAGACCAATACATTGAGGAAGGATGGAGAAAGACAGCACAAATCTGTCTTTATTGTGAGTACATAACTTTCATTTAGTATTACTAACATCAGTTTTGTATAGTTTAGATTATAAAAAAATAGTGATGAAATTGCTTGGGAGTTTTTCTGTCTGTTTGCTGTGGACAGTATTGGTTTGAAATGAAAGACACCATAATTTATATAGAGAGAGTTGATAGAAAAAGGAACATGTATGTTTGTTTGTTTGGATTTATAATAATTCTGGTTTATTTAATAGGCTACAGTAGAATTAGGAAGAGAAGGAAATTGCATATACTGATTGGACTTTATTATGTCTCCAGAATATCTTACTGATTTTTTATTGAGTTAAAACCATTAAACACATGAATTTTAACCTGACTTTTTCAATGTTACTTTTTTTTGGCAGTGCTAGAAGGGCAAATGACTAAACTTAGATGTTATATTAAAATGCAATGAAAGAGATTTTCAAGTATGTAAATCGCCACTGTGCAGCAAGTCCGAATCATAATGTTCCATGATGCATAATTAAAGTTATTAAGGACTGAAACTAGACTAATGGGATTCTGGCTTTGAACTCTAATTATCTGCATTCTGAGATGTATTTTGTGTGACTCATTCTGGTCACAGCCTTTGTTTTCCATATGCACTATGTATACTATGTAGATAGAAACAGTCAGGCTTTGATTAAAAGAAAGCACCCTTTGTAAATGTTTACAAATGCATTATCTGCCATCATGAGTCAGTCCGATTCAGGAAGAAATGACATACTTCACTGTAAAGTGAAGGCCAACCTTTTTAATACTGTCCTGGTTTGTAATAGTCTGTGCCACACATTTATATGATTTTAAACCTACATTTTTTGTAGATGCCATTTCATGTTAGAATGATACATTTATCTTTACTGTTTTCTGAAGATTTCTTCTGAGTGTAGGAGGGCAGATTAACAAAAAAGGGCAATGATGTAATTCCTTACTAGACATTGCTGTGTGTTTCTTTATTTTCTGTGCAGCCCACTTTTACAATTCTGGCGTACAGGAGTTTTTGTTTTTAGATTATATCTTATTTGGCTGCATCCTGTTCTTCCACTTACCTCATTCCTATCTGTCTTGTTTTAGAATAACAAAAGTGTAGGAATAGCACAGATTAAATAAAAGTGGGTTATTTGTAGGCTGGTATAGGTACCTATGGTGGTGAGTTACTTCATTATACCCTCAGAGATTGGGTAGTGACCTGATTCCTAAGGACCCACTTTACCAATTGCCCAAAAAACATCATGTAGCAAAAATTAAAGTAAAAACAAACTGAATGAGGGAATGCATGTTGTGTACATCAAACAGGATAAATTAAGTACTATAAATGGTAGATGCAACTTTAATTAATGAATATAAATATGACTATACAATTGATAGTACAGAAACAGACAAATTGTAAAATTGTATACAGTTAAATAATATATTTGAAATATATTTAGATATTGAAGGTATAGCACAATACATGAAGTACACAGATATTGAGGGGCCTTGAGAGAAGAAATAAAAATAATTTGTTATTGCTAATCATCTCACTAAGTGAAAGAGTAAGAATGCACTGTAGTCAGCAGTCACTAGAAAGCACAGACTGGTATAGTAGGAGGATGCAAAAAGCCTGTAAGCTTTGCCCTTTCTTTAAAGTGCAGCAGAAGGTTGAACATGAACTCTAGTGTTGTTTCATAGTTCCTAATATTTGAATGAAGGGCATTCTAGGAATTTAGGACCTTACACAGAGAAGGAATGGTAAGCAGAGAGTGTGCTGCTCTTTGGAGTATGAGTGTTTTATCTGAATGAGACCTGAGTGACTAGGTGGTTACCCAAACACTACGCATCACAACTGTAATGTTGTCTTAATCTGAAATATAGATGTTCAGTGAAACAGGTTCATTCAGTCCATCGTTCATGTTTCTGTCTGTGACTGCTTATGCTGGTCCCTTTTTTTCTTTTATCACAAGCTTCTGCTGTATCTAGACCCTTTGTTGCGTTCTTGCAATCTTACCAGACACTTGTCTGTAAAACAGGCATGGTACAAAAGATATCACTGTCCCTTACTAAATACACATTGCTGATTCCTGTTGAATTCTAAGCTCCCATCCGTGAATGACATACTCACCGACATGGATAAAGGAAATCATACAGGTGTCATTTTCATTGACCTGACCTGAGACTTAACATGCTGGACCACTCAATATTGCTAGCCCACCTCCAAGACATTGGTATCAGCATTAAAGCTTCATGGTGGTTCGAAGACTTCCTGATTAACGGATCCTTTACTGAGGGGACTGGCTTCTGTCTTTCAAATACTGCCTACACTTACTCAGATGTAGCACAGGGAGCAATACTTGATCTAATACTCTTTTCGATTTTTATAAGTAACTTACCCCTTGACCTGTACCATTCACATCTTCTCTTTTATACTGATGGGGTGGTTATCTACAGTTTCAATGTAGATGTCCAGAAACATCCTTCTGATGTGTTTAATTTCACTGTCATTGACAGGATTAATCTAGCTTCATGTAATAAGTTAGGTTGGCATGGTATCCTGAATAATAAGGACTATTCCTAGATAGTGAAATTGAGGGCTTTATTTTCAATGGGGCTCAATGAAGTGACGCTGTCTCTTTAAATGGGTGGTGATTTTCTAATGATGTTCTATCACTTGTGTATTTTAATGTGTCATTGTTGTTTGCAACTTTAACACTGATGAACGCATGGAGTTGCCGAAACTGGTCTGTTCCTTTATGAAATAATATTAAATAAATGGTTTCGCTGATTTGAAGTGCTGGCTGCTGTTGTTTGGATTCATCATTTTGCCTTTGCACTTGGCTGTTCTTGCACAGACTTTTGTATTCAGTGTCTACAGTTTCAGCCTAGCACAGCAGGTAATCCAAACCCAAATGCAAACTGATCATCTGTAACTAAACCACTGGCTCACCTCATAAAAGGTTTCTCCTTAACCCCCCCCTCCAAAAAAAAAAAAACAAGGATATAATCTTTGGTGCTAGGAAAAGACCTTACATAGTTCCCAGCTCCCTTAAGTTTTTTGACTAGCACAACAACCTTCTCAACATCATCACTTCATTCAGAGATCTAAGCATCTGGCTCAACCAACTTTTTAAATTTCAGGAACATATTTACAAATGTAGATTCAAAACTGCTTCTTTTCTGGGCTGAGAAAATATTTCAGTTCCTTTAAGCAGAGAAACATGTCATTGCACACACACAACATGGTTGTGGCTTATCCTTGTGTGCTGCCTTATCTAACAAAAATGCATCACCACTACAGACCTCATTTAATAAAACATGTCACTTCATCAGCAGTTCCTCTAACCTTGAACACCATTGGCTTACTTTATCCAAGGTAAACTGGTTGCCAGAACAAGCCAGGTGAGATCTGCTTCTGGACTCCCAACTCAAAATTACTGCATACAGATATATGCAGAAAAGGATGCAGACAAGTCCCAAACCACAAAGTTTTTATTAAAAAATGAAAACGAAAACAAAAACGGTTAAGCACGTTTGTCCACTTGCACATTAATGGACTTCATCAGAACTAACATTCTACTCCTCCCATATATTTCTTTATTGATTCTAATTAATGGATAAAATGCACTTAAAGCCATGTAACATCTAAAACACTTTGTCTAGATCCCTCAATTAATTCCATTATGCAAACTTACCAAATCTATTAAAACTGTAAATAACACATATTTTAAAAAATTCTTCAACATGATGAACTTTTAAATCACACCAATAAGTTAATAAGTTAGTAAATTGATAAATAAGTAACATGTTAAATGTAAACTCAGTAACAAAGTAATAAAACATAACATTTTACATTGTATTGCATAAAACCTTATTTATGATGTTTGTGTTGCGTACATGTGACATAACTGAATTAGTTTTTTTTTTGAAAAACTGAAAATCTGTTAGTTATAACTTATAACTTGGCTGCCTGCATTTTCAAAATGGGTGCTATAGAAATACAGTCATAAAGTATGGGGGTTGTAGAGGCATTGAGTCTTAGTTGCCACAATAATTCCCGACTTCCCCCCCAGTCCATTGTAACCTTTTCAGCTGTAGCAAACTTAAAGTTTTTGTAATCAGCTCAAGTCAAGGAATGTTTATATAACACATTATTTATGTTTTCCTTAGAGATATTGTAACAGTATTCATAATTTATGTTCCTAAGAATCCTTTCTGTTTTCCCTATATAAAAATTGTGACAAATCCTGCAGATAGCAATGTGTACCACTCCTTTTGTCCCACAAGTACCTGACACAAGTTTATGGTGATTTTATTAAAATTATCTGATGCACTGCATACATCTTTAAGAATATAGGGGCACTGCATACAACTCCCACATTTTTGGTGCCAAAATTTTGCCGAGCCTATATATTGTTTCCATTACCTGATTGTGTAAGTGTTTTTAAATTCCCTGTTTTTTTTATAAACAAAACTATATATAGTAATTATTTCTCTTCTTTATTTAAATTAAGGAGTCAAATGTTAATTCTGTTGAAGTCCGTTAATGTATAGGTGGATGAAACCGCATGTTTTCATTTTTATTTTTAATAAAAGTATTGTGGTTCAGGGCTTGTCTGGACCATTTTCTATACCCTTGGCAAAACATCAGTTGTTGGTTACAAGTTATTTTGGGTGTGAAATGCAGTGTTTGGTTACTCTACCAAGATGTCACTTTTCCATTTGCAGTGAAACTTATCACTAACACCCTGACCTTCAACCTCAGAAGTCAAGGTATAGTACAGTCTGCCCTCCACCCCCCCCCCCATCTTTTAAACTACACAGCTCTGACTCTAGTTTCTCTGTGGGAATAATTTACCCACTTTCTCATTGAGCATACTAACTACAGTAAGTTCAGGCCCCAACTCAAATGGTATATGTTTGAGCAGTACAAATGCTAATGCCAAAACATGGGACATACCACTTATAAACACAGGGTGTACCACTTATTAAGCTGTACTCTGCACAAGGCTGATTCCCTTGCATGTCACTGTATTTACCCACTACTCTGTCAGTTACCAGTATGTGTCTGCTTCCTGTAAATATGCACATAACTACTCTCTCTCTTTGCTTACTGTTATAACATTTACCATTCCTGTCCCTCCGTGTTCTTGCACTCTGCGTCTTTACTGTTACTTATCATTTGCTTTGTCCTCTCAACACTTGTTACTGCCTACAATTTCCAAGCCTAATCCTGCGTCTCACTCTTTTCTTGTTACTCCTCTGATTCTACATAAGATAGTATGCATACAGTCCGCATCTCTGTTTTTTGTCACCAGTTTGTATTATATTTGTGATCCGCTAGTGTTGTATTTGTTGCTACTGAATGCAACCCGGGCTGAATCTGCAGTTGGTCATGCTGTGATCAGTGCTATGAACCAGTAACCAAAATGCAAATAAAAATAAATTAAAAAACTACTTAAAGATGTTGTCATAGAAAACATCCTCCTTCAATCTTCAGTAGTGTTTTCCTACCCAGGAGTGCTTCATTATATTGCATGTTAAATGTCCATTGGTGGCTGTTCTATAATCTGATGGAGCAATGAAACATTTACTGCATTTACCTTTTCTTTACTCAAGATCTGTCTTCACCATCAACACGAAGTTAATGGTCCTTACAGACCTTGCAGTATTTAGCTCCATTAGGGTAGTGTGAACTGCTGAATTTTGATCTTGAGAACATTGTGGCAGAGGAAGGAGGACAAGGAGACCTGGTGGTGGAATGAGGAAGTACAGGTGAGTATACAGAGAAAGAGGTTGGCGAAGAAGAAGTGGAATTGTCAGAGAGGTGAAGAAAGTAGACAGGAGTATAAGGAGATGAGGTGCATGGTAAAGAGAGAGGTGGCAAAGGCTAAGGATAAGGTGTATAGAGATTTGTATGAAAGGTTGGACACTAAGGAGGGAGAAAAGGACCTGTACCGATTGGCTAGACAGAGGGACCGAGCTAGGAAAGATGTGCAGCAGGTAAAGGTGATAAAGGATAATGAGGGAAATGTACTCACTAGCGAGGAGAATGTGTTGAACAGATGGAAGGAGTACTTTGAGGGGCTGATGAATGAAGAGAATGAGAGAGAGAGAGAAGGTTGGATGATGTGGGGATAGTAAATCAGGAAATGCAGTGGATTAGCAAGGCAGAAATAAGGATAACTATGAAGAGGATAAAAAATGGAAAGGTTGTTGGTCCAGATGGCATACCTGTGGAAGGTTGGAGGTGTTTAGGAGAAATGGCAGTGGAATTTTTAACCAGATTGTTTAATGAAATCTTGGAAAGTGAGAGGATGCCTGAGGAGTGGAGAAAATGTGTTTTGGTACCGATTTTTAAGAATAAGGGTGATGTGCAGAACTGTAGTAACTACAGAGGGATAAAATTGATCAGTCACAGCATGAAATTATGGGAAAGAGTAGTGGAAGCTAAGTTAAGAAGGGAGGTGATGATTAGTGATCAGCGGTATGGTTTCATACCAGGAAAGAGCACTACAGATGTGATGTTTGCTCTAAGAGTGTTGATGGAGAAGTACAGAGAAGGTCAGAAGGAGTTGCATTGTGTCTTTGTGGACTTAGAGAAAACATATGACAGGGTGCCTAGAGAGGAGTTGTGGTATTGTATGAGGAAGTCGGGAGTGGCAAAGAAGTATGTAAGAGTGGTACAGGATATGTATAAGGGTAGTGTGACAGTGGTGAGATCTGCAGTGGGAGTGACAGATGCGTTTAAGGTGGAGGTGGGATTACATCAAGGATCAGCTCTGAGCCCTTTCTTATTTGCACTGGTGATGGACAGATTGACAGACGAGATCAGACAGGAGTCCCTGTGGACTATGATGTTTGCAGATGACATTGTGATATGTAGTGATAGTAGGGAACAGGTTGAGGAGACCCTGGAGAGGTGGAGATATGCTCTAGAGAGGAGAGGAATGAAGGTCAGCCAGACATAGACAGAATATATGTGTGTGAATGAAAGGGAGGATAGAGGAGTGGTGAGGATGCAGGGAGTAAAGTTGGTGAAGGTGGATGAGTTTAAATACTTGGGATCAACAGTTCAGAGTAATGATGAGTGTGGAAGAGAGGTGAAGAAGAGAGTACAGGCAGGGTGGAGTGGGTGGAGAAGAGTGTCAGGAGTGATTTGTGACAGACGAGTACCAGTAAGAGTGAAAGAGAAGTTCTACAAAAGGGTAGTGAGACCAGCTATGTTATATGGGTTGGAGACAGTGGCATTGACAAAAAGGCAGGAGTTAGAGCTGGATGTGGCAGAGTTAAAGATGTTAAGATTTGTACTGGGTGTGACGAGGGTGGACAGGATTAGGAATAAGTATATTAGAGGGTCAGTCCAGGTTGGAACGTTTAGAGACAAAGTCAGAGAGGCGAGATTACGTTGATTTGGACATGTGCTGAGGAGGGAGCAGAGTATATTCAGAAAAAGAAGCTAAGGATGAAGCTGACAGGTAACAGGAAAAGAGGAAGGCCTAAGATAAGGTTTATGGATGTGGTTAGAGAGGACATGCAGGTGATTGGTGTGACAGAGCAAGATGCAGAGGGCAGGACGAAATGGAAACAGATGATTCCCTGTGGCGACCCCTAACTGGAGCAGCTGAAAGAAGAAGAAGATTGTGCCTGAAACTCTGCTTCTCATTGTTCTTAGTGTTATTCCTACTGAGCTATATGCATACACATCTGAGTCCTTGGCCAAACAAGGGTAGCACAGCATATTTGAGCAGATATTCAGCTGCATCTGAGCAAGTCCCATACATATTTAATGTCTAGCCTTGTTTCTCCCTTTCTCCAGGACCCCAGACTTAATTTTGCATTATGTAGCCTGGTGATCTAGTGTTTGCAGTAACACACTTTGGCACTTTTCTTGTGGTAGGTGGTAACCTGGGACCTATTTGCTCCATTCCCTGATGTTGTCTTGGCACACTTTTCAGGTGCAGTAGCTAGGGAAGATGTTGCTTTTCCTGCAGTCTTCCATCCTAGCCCCATTTGTAGTAATTGCTTTGTATTTACAGAACAGACAAACCTTAAACTTCTAAACCTGCAGTTTTAGGTGCCAGATTCACAAATTCCCGCTGAGCTGTGAAACATGCTTGCTCAGCTATGTTCGGCTTCCTATACCTTTATATTGTAATACGTTTTTGACCACCTCCCAGTTTAATCATATTTGAGCTTTTCTGATACTTTTCAGTCTGCACTCGTGTTATAACTGTTTATTCTTAAATATGTCATTCTATGAATTGGTATATTTATTTGCTTTGTTGGACATTTTGTATTTCAAAGTTGTCATTTAAAAATGGAAATATGTAAAGTTAGTGTATTACCCCAAAATTTATGGAGCCTTTTATGTTCTAGAGTTCAGCTAACATGGTATCATCAACATCTAAGCTTTCACTTATATTACCTTAGCACCCCTGGCAGAAACAGCTTTAGAATGCATTACTTCCATGTATCATTCAGTGACAGTTGGTCTGAGCATCAGATAACTTTTGGCAACATTTGAGATAAGCCTGCAACCCTTGCTAAATAAAAACATCAGTCACACTGCCTAAAAGTGTTTTCATTGTTGGAATTGTTTTCCAACCTCTGCAGGTAGACTTTGGCTTCTTTAGTCATGTTTCTAAATCACGCGTTATATTAGTCCAAAGACATGCATCTGGAGCATTTCTCCCCGGGCCTCCGCTGAAAACAGGCTCTGTGGAACCTAGTCGGACTTTCCCGGTCAACAAATGATAAATAAAAATAAAAAAAAAATTAGTGTTGCATCCACTAGTGTATAATAAACTGAACAAAATAAAACACTGAATTGTCTGACAGCATTGTGCTTTCCTTAAATATAGAATTATGTTACACAAAATGTGTTGCAGGTTATTTCTGCTTCTGGTGAAAATGAAAACCTCTCCCTCTATTTTTAACTGTGTGTTGTACCTTTACTCATGTTTACATTCAGAAAATGAAGATAAAAGTCGTACAGTCGCAGGTGTTTTATCAAAACTAATGCTGTATTTCGTGCGTCATATAAAATTGTAACTGATGGACTAGACAGAGGTTTCATGCATCTTTACTTTCAGCTAGACTTTGCAGAGAGGTACCTCTGCTGGGCTTGTACTGCCACATACATATACATGTCTGATGCATGTGAAGTTATGTCAGCATATGGCAGAGTTTTACATCTTAATTTCACAGATCAGGGAAAGAATTATATATATGCAGACAGTAAGGCAGCTAGAAAATCTACTTAATATGCTGTCTAAAAATATCATCTACACAGTTTACAGCTATAGATTCACATGGTCATAGCTTAAGTGTTAGGCTACCTGCCCCTGTGGGCCATTTTAAGCCTAGCCAGTTTCCTGTTTGCGCTTGAAATAGCCCTACCCTTCCCTTGGTTGATAATTATATACTACCCGTAATAAGAATAACTGGGATCATACTACAGATAATTTGAGGAACCCATGCATGGGATAAAGAATTTAGGAGCTGACTCTGTTCATTAGTAGTACAGGGGGCAGTCCAGGGGTAAATTATCTGTTTCCCATTCATAGATGTAAGTTGCGATTGAATATGGACAGGGATGAACTTTGTTTTATGTGGCTGGGTAGTCTGTTCCATAGCAGTGACATCCTCTGTGAGATATAACTGCCCCTCCAAAGGATTCTGTTGGTGCTGCAGAAGAGGCTTAGATCCCTACACTTAGTATTTGTGATGCCATTTGACTTGCTGGTTAGAGGATGCCTTGTATGCCAACAGGTTAACTGTTAGCAGTCTGTAGGATACCAAGTATAGTGACAGGGCTTTGAGTCAGTCCATTTAAAACATGTTATGTAGAGGTTTTTTTTTCTAATTATGGTTTCTCATTCAGAAACTCTGCCATTAAAATGTTAACTTCTGAATGGTTGAACAAAAGTAATCCTGTTAATGGAACTATAGATGCCCACAGAACACTGATAAAATAAAACATCAAAACATGGTTTATTTGTTTGTTTGTTTGTTTTACTGGAGCAAGTCCCCTGTGCCCTTTCTTATGGTGATCTGTACATCCTCTTAACCTACTACATAATTATTCAAACTTTGGGGAGGTATGTTGCACCTAAAATACACTACAAGATTGAAGTTTATTTTTGCACCCAGCCAAAAATCAATTTTTTGATCATCCAGTTTTGGAATGACCCGTTTATGATTCTGCATTGTTAGTTTTTTACTCTGAACCAAGTATTTAGTCTAAAATCAACCAGCATTTCCATGTTTCACAGCCATGTTCCAGCAGTGTTTTTACTTCTGTTTGGAATAGTGTTTCTTTACTCTTCTAGTTTATCTCACGCTTTGAGGACGGAGTGGCTTGAGCTGTGCCAGCCCTGTGACTTCCTTAGGCCTGTTTTGTTAAGTTCTCCTTTTACCAGAGAGCCTTTTGTATGGGGCTTTGTGGTGGCTCTGTAGGCATCTGGTTATGCTGAAATGTCACGGTCATCTCTCTCCATTGGTGTTCATTATCCTTCTTGGAGTTTTGCATTGTGCCATCTGTTATAGCTGGTGTATGGCTATGATCACCTGTCCTTCTCAGGTAATGGAATCAGAAATGTGCCTTTTTTGTGGATAGTCATCCTTCCATTCTGGATTCTTCCATTACTGGGTGTATTTATTTATTTATTTTTTCTGTTGTCAGTCTGATCACCCGTCATTCACTGGATATTATTCTGGTCATCCATCCATGTGTACATACACATCTGATCATCTCCATGGGTCCTATCTGGTTTTCGGAAACAGAATCATCAGCATATTTGCTGATCTTACTATCCGCAGTGGTGCAGCTGTAGCGTTGTTGCCTCACAGCAAGAGGTTCTCCCATTCGATTCTCGGCTGGAGTGCAGGAGTGCCTTCTGTGTGGAGTCTGCATGTCCTCCCCGCGGTTGGGTGGGCGTTCGAAAGACATGCGTAAATGGTAAATGGGCGTACCTTCATTGAAGGTTGAACGTCGAGCTGGCACCTCGGCGTTCGTCAAAATCTACTGCCAATCATAAGCGGACCGGAGTTCCGCTGTGGCGACCCCTAACTGGGAAAAGCCGAAAGACAACAACAACTTTAGGGTATACATGTGCTTCATTTTGAGACACACTGCCACATAATTGTAGCAAGGCTTTTGGGTCTTACCTTTATCATATTGGGATAAATATTATTACAGGCTTTGAGTTAGCCATGGCAAGCCTCTCCAGACATGGAGTTTTGTGTCATAAAAATACCACTTCCTTAGAGTGAAGCTGCAAATAAGTTTCTTTTACTGTCCATAAGGCTTAATGGTAGTTCTTTGTCAAGTTCCACACAGGCTACACAGACCCATTCAGGTGAATAGTCAAGGAATTAAATAAAGTTTTATTGTGTTGATTCAATATTACAAATTTATGACCTTGACTGCATTACATTTCTTTTTTTTCTGTCTTTCTGCTCCTCACTTCTGCTGACCATTATCCATTCTCACCTGGCCTATTCATTCCCTTGCAAAGAAGAATCAGTCAAGGAGGGCTGTCATTCTTGTAGCCATCAAGAGTTTTTATACCCTAACTCCCCTATATCCCCAGGAGCCTTGAGTTA
Organism: Protopterus annectens; assembly: GCF_019279795.1. Taxonomy (NCBI): domain Eukaryota; kingdom Metazoa; phylum Chordata; order Ceratodontiformes; family Protopteridae; genus Protopterus; species Protopterus annectens. Next base: position 966,721,567 of record NC_056727.1, on the reverse strand, counting down.
TTGTTGCTCCACAATGTCATCCCGTAGATATATGTATTCCTTATATGTCCTTAAACCCAGCTGCAGATAGCCCTTCCTGTTGCCTCCACCGTGATGCCCATCTTCTGCTGTGTGTCATTAGTGCAGCTGATAAAACAGGAGTCTTAAACTTAAATGACTTGAGGGCTGCTTCTTAGTACGAGTGAGATGAAACGTTCTTACTATATAGACACCTATTTGTTTATCTGGCAGCAAAACAGCACTGTGGAGTGAGCAGGTCCACTTGATATAAACTGCATTCCCTACAAGGTTTTGATTGCATAATGGATGTAGGACATTAAAGTAATTTCATCTCTAAATAACATTGCTTGTTGACTTAATCTGTCAAGCACCCCAATATGGTGATTCAAAAAATTTACAATTTTTAGTAGTACACACCCCTGTGGCACACCCCCCCCCCCAGCTAAGTGGAGTACCTGTAACAGTACATAAGTGCATAAGCAACTGACTCCAACTCATTTTGCCATTTTAATGAAATCCTTCCCCTCTTCAATAAAAAAAACTTAACTTATATATTAACAAAGGAACATGGAAATGGTAGAAGAAGTCAAGTTTAAAATCTCAGGAAACAGGAACTCTTCTAATGTTGCAAACCAAAACCAAATTAAAACAAATCGACAGAGGCAACAAAGGAAATAAATAAAACTCTACAAGATAATCTGTCTGTCTGTCTGTATCTGTTTAGCTATCTATCTGTATACTAAAAGCTGCTATCCAGACTGATGAATCATCATTTGAAATTTGCTTATAATCTATTGAATTGTATTTATTCCTTTCCTGTCTTTGTGTCATTTGAAGTGTTGCCATCATTAAAAGCATACTGGTTCCTAGCTAGGCTTCTCAGTGACCTTGTTAGAAGCACACCCCACCACTGTTTCCTGAAACACAGTAGCATCTTTTGCAGTTGTTTCCATAGATATTGCTTATTTTAATGATAGTGATTCCTTGACCAGCAACATTTTTATACATTTTTTATCATATGTGCCACATAATCTGCCTCTGTCATTTTAACCAATCTTTCTCCATACTGCTTAAATTCTGTCACAGTGTGCAACCCTTCTATATGGACAGATAAAGCTTCATCTTACCTTCGACTATGCTTACGAAATCTGTATTACTATGATTAAGCAGTTTACTGATGGCTGAGTTTAAGTGGAATTCTTCAGCACATCTTGGAAGTAATTTTATATCTGGCTTTCTTAGAGCAACAGCACGTGTATTTCAATGTTGTTTGCATTAAACAAAGTGAAAAAATGCTGTTCATCTTCGGTGCTTTCACTTCTATATAGTGTACTGCTTTTGCATTGTAGGTTGACATATCTTCCTCACCGACATTAAAAGCACTCACCAGTAGAGCATGGTCTCACATCTTATACAGTTTTATTTTAAAAAGATAAGTCACTTTGGTTATTTTCTTTAATAAGCCATTACCCAGTTAATATGCTTGTGTCATATGAAAAAAAAGTTCTCATATTGTTTTGATAAATCAGTTTTGGGCATATACAACTTTTATAAGAAAATCACATTCCTCTGAGTAATCCATTAATCTGCACAAGTACTATATAGACATATCACAACATTTAGTTGTCAAAACAATCATATAGCATTACATTGCATACACCAAGCACTTTACAGCAAGTGGTCTAATATGGTTATTCCGTATGAAGACTTGTTTCTAACACAACTTCCGTTAGGATAAAAACTACATGCAGTTCCCTCCACTTTAATCATTTCCCCTGTGAGTTCAATGATTTATCCGTTTTGATAACTTTTCTGATGGCTCGATTCCATTATTTTAGCAGAATGTTGTAGCCACTCTCCCTGCTTGTATAGGTTCATGCTGCCTTCTAAGCCTTATTTTCCTGCTTTCTTTTCTTCCTCCTCCTGTCTTATTTGCCTGCTGCCTGCCTTCAAAATTTGCTGCTGCTTATGAGTCTGTGTTATTACCATTTTTCTGTGTACCTATCTTACGTGGCGCATAAGAACAATCCTAGTAAAGCAGATAGATAAGGGTTTCATGTGATGTTTAGCTGCTGACTGAACTTACATAATGGTGCCACAACTGGCTATGTCCTTCCACATATGTACACATGTATGTGCACGGCATTAGGGAGGTTCCCAAAAGCTTTAATACTACACAGAAGAGGAACTAAGTCCAAATACAATATCCTCACACTTCTAAACTCTTCTTTAAAATGCATTTTCATTTTAGCAGACTACTACATTTTCTATCTTGTTAGAAAACAAAATTGGATTTCTAAACCTTGATGTATTATTTTCAGTTAATTCTACTGTGCCGGTTTTAAGGTCCTAATGTAGTAACTAGCATGTATCTGAAGACTTACAAATCTGTATTTGGCAACTATAGATGAATTCAGTGGTTCTGTGTTTGTCGACGCCTCTACTGACCTTCTCTGAAATAAAGTTGTGTTATTGTCAATAACGCTGTGAATGCCAGCAGGTGCTGCTGACAACATCAAAGCACTGTGGGACTGCAGGTAGCCAAGGATGGGGTTAACTGGAATGGTGGGGATCAATTTAAGAGTGGGTAAGCCTTGATCATTGTTAGAATTTGTAATATAAATAACTTGTTAAACACTGCTGCACATGCTAAACACTTTTCTAGCAGTAGCTTCCTTTTCAGAGGAGAGCTCATTTAACCATATAAGGTGGTTGAATCATTTTCACAAAAATGTCATGAAACCCAACACCTCTAAACAGAGAACAGCTTAACCCTGACTGCATGAAACTACTTACTTGAAGGCACATGTGGTGTAAGCACAAGTACTCTCATGTAAGTGAGTTTTGGACAATGATAGCACTTAAAAAACACAAAAGGAAGGAATAAAGAGACAGTGTTTTTATTTGTGTTCTAAAACCAAAATATATTTATGATTTTACGCATTATGCATCAGGCCACTGTGAGGAAAAAAAAACAAAAAATATGCTTGTTTATTATAAACTGAATGTAAAGACTTTTCCACTGATTAGATCATGGTGATAATAAAACCTTCTAAAAATACAGCAAGCACTAGCTTCTGCTCCTTTCACACGTACTATACTGTCAAGAGTTGAATGTACTCCTTCTGAGATAGTGTACCACGTTTGGTTGTGAATAAGTTACATAAATATAATGGCCGGAGTAATAAACTTCAGCTTGTTGCTCTGACACATACTGTGCTTCAATAAGCCATAGCAGTGATTGTTTAACTGTGTTTGTGAAACAGCCCTTTGCTTGTAGACATAGCCTGTCCCCTAAGAAAAGATAGCTTTGTACACTTCTGATATCTTATTGCACAAAAAGTGTAAGACCTAATGACTACAGTAATATATTTAAGTTTATTGCTGTTAGACACATTTACATATTCTGCACCCCAATAAGCCATACGAATGATCATTTTAGAAAAGTGATCACGTAACTACCCCTTTCCTTTAAACATAGCTGTTTCTCCCAGAATGACTTATGTCTTATTAGGAAGAAAGTGGAAGAAATAAGGGGCATAGTTCTCTAATTCATGCATTGCTGTCAGATATGTACACTATCATCTGACAAGACATCTAATAAACTATTTCACTTACTATTTCAGCATATGGTTCTAAAAAAACATTCTAAAAGCTAGATAACTTGTCTCACACTTGGATGTATCAATAATATAAATGTAGTAACTGAACAATAAAATTATTCATTGCTTCCTTATTGAACACTGAAGTTTACTCCACTGGCTCTTGACTCCTCAGTTACGAATCACTCTCTCTTAAACCCAACTACATTAGGTAACAGAGTCAATTGAGAGGCCATAGACGGTAATTTTTTTCTTGTAGTCAAACTGGCAACAATAGAAGCCCTGCTTTAATAAATAGTCTTAGGTGGGAGAGAGTTGAAAAAAGACACAACAGCTTTATTTTTAATGGGAACACAATATTTTTGGCTGGGTTTTCTTCGCAGTTCCATTTTTAAACTGCATGCACATGCAGTATATGGAGTAGGATACTTGAACTTTCTGAGTTCAATGGCTTACAAAAAATAAAATGGTAATGTGCATTATTATAAAATAAGAAATAAACATAAATGGTAGGGATGCAGCCCTGCAGCCCACTGGCACTAGCCATTCCTGATTATCACACTTGTTTGTGTACCAGTAGGCATCTGGATATTCAGGACAGACATACCTTTTGATTTTTGCTTCAGTTGTTCCCAGAATCTCAGAGTTTTGTGATCATATCAGTGCATCTTATTTAATCCCACTTTTACTCTGTAGTATTTGCCACAGATTTTTTTTTTGCAAAGGGTATTTGTACCATAATATGTAACTGGTGCCCTGTTTTCTGCATTGTGGCTGAAAGCAACTTGACATGAAGTAGTATGTGTAATGTCCTCAAAAGCACTTAATTTTGTGACTTTTCATTTTTGTGCCCCCCACCCCCCCGGGTTTTTCACAGCATACTGGAGCCTGTGTTGTACTGAAGTATGTGTAATCTCTGTCTGCCAGCATTACCTCAGGTTTACATGAGCATTTGTTCTTGGAGTCATTCACATTTTAAAGTGGACAGTTTCTGGACTCAGCAGTGCCTTTATATGGCAAATGGTCAGTGATATGTAAATGGTTAAGCAGTAATACATTTTTCTAGGAATAGTTCTGAACAGTTAGAAAGGGATAGAGTGGACTCATGACAGGGTTGTCTACTAGGCCAGGCCAAAGGGAAAGAAACCTAGGTTTGCCAAAGTTATGGGTGGATTGCTGCTCTGAAGACTCAGTGGGTGAGGCTGGATGGCTATGCAACTCTGTCAGTCACAACAGAAAGTACTCCATGTTGCCAAGGTAGAAATCCAGCTGCTGGAGTACCTTGGCAACGACCAGTCTCCGCAACTCATACTGGGATACCAATGGAGACTCCACTGGTCCACCTTCAGGAGAGGAGCTTTCACTTCCCTCCTGAGAAGCAGACACAGAGAGCACCAGTGACCCCTGTCAAGGTCCCCTCACCATAACTCCACTCCTGAGAGACAGACCTGGGCATGTCCAAGCTGGAAGAAACCAAGGTGGGCGCAGTCTCTCCTCCTCTTCCTCCTCTACTACAGTTGGGCATACAGAAAGACAACATAATATAAACAAGTTATCACACACACGTGCACGCGTGCTCACACACACATGCACACACACACACACACACACACACACACACACACACACACACACACACACACACACACACACACACACACAATACAAACTCAGTTGCAGTTGTGCAGTGGACTGGCACAAATCACATACTCTCCTTGTGCTTGAACAGCTGTTCCTGCCATCTGGAGCACCCAGCTATGTTTAGGTAATGGCCTCAACAACTGCAAGATAAAGGAGCTGCTGTTAAGCATACACATACAATAGGTACACATTAGAAGCCAGTGACAAAACCAAATAAAACATGTGTTCCGTGCATCTCTGGTTCATCCTCCTGAATCTCTGCCTCCCATTGTTAGAGCAGGCTGAGGTGGCACCACTTCATAGGAATGATGACACTTATCTGTAGAATGTGATGCCAGTGACATAGCCAAGCATCGGTGTCACCTCAGACCTCCTTCTTCAAGGTACTGTCATACTGGCCCAGCAGGTGCTTCTTAAAATCCCTCTACAGGAATAACAGGACCATACTGATGTCCTTAATATACCTGCTGTTGCCATTTGCAGAGTAGATGTGTCAACTCAGTAGGTCCAGTCCAGGAGCAGCGTGGCAGCCCCATTCACACAGGCATATAATTGTCATTCACATCTCTAGCAAAATAGTGCTGCAGTATGGTGCTACTTACATACAAATGCCTTACACATGAACACAGAAGGCCCATTCCTTAATGTGCATGGCTTGTGCTATGCATGACTAGCACCTTGCACACAGGCAGCGATTCACAGATATTGGTTTTGGTTGGTTTCATCTGCACAGGCATCACACTAACTACTTGTTGTTAGCATGATATGAAGAGCTACTGCTGTACTGCACAACAGTGCTTAGATTTGCATGACTAAGATATAGAAGTTGAGTAAAAATCCATAGGTAAAGAGCATTGAAGATCTAAGGAAGGAGTTCTGGCTGGTAAAGTACATCTTCCACAACTACAAACCCTGTGTTGGCTGTGAAGAGAGTTGCTACTTGTCTTCTATGACAATCTCTTTTTTAGACAAGGCTCAAATTCTAAACGCACCGCCCTAGAAAACAATAATGGAAAAAAACTAAGGGTAATGCTGCTCAATGCCAGAAGTCTAAATCTCAAGATGCACGCCCTCGAAGCCCTCCTCAGTATGGAGAACATCGATGTCTGTGCTGTGACTGAAACCTGGTTCAAGGCTCCTGAGAGCACCCCGGCACTATCAGGTTTTACCTCATATCATGCGTTCCGGCCCCAAAACCCGGACCGTACCACAAAAGGAGGGGGTGTATCCATATTCATCAAGGATACCCACACCTCCAGGCTGGTGGCAACTCACGAAGCATCAGAGACCATTCAGGTGCAATTAACCATAGGCAAAACTGCTCTACAGTTTGTAGCATGTTACAGGCCACCCTCTCAAACTCAGGAACCCCACACAGCCTTCCTGAAGACACTGGAGAGTATAAATGTCTCTCCAAACACCATCATATTGGGTGACTTCAACTACCCAAACATAGACTGGGAACATTACTCAAGCCCCAATACCCTAGCCCAAAGGTTCCTGGAGTTCATAAACTCAAATGCTATGGAACAACTTGTCACCATTCCCACAAGAGGTGAAAATATACTAGACCTGATCATCACAAACATGGGGACAAAATGCTCCACACCGGAAGTATATCCCTCATTGGTGAGATCAGACCATAAACTAATCTTACTGGAGATCCACATCCCGCCCCACCCCCAACAAAAAAGACCACAGTGAAGAACTTCTCAAAAGCCAACTTCACACTTCTTAAGACTGGTGTGGTATCCTTCAAGGCCCCTGAGCCATTGGAAACCACAACCCACGCTGCTGAATCCCTTACAAATGCTTTCTACGAGCACCTCCAGGATTGCATGGATCAAGCAATCCCAAATAAAATCAAGACCCTTTCCACCAAAGGCAAGCGCCCGATCTGGTGGACCCCAGCCATAAACAAACTTTACAACAAGAGGAGAAAGCTACTACAAGATAGAGCAAAATCCCTAAAAGGGAAGACATCTCTGATCAATACTAGTAAAAACTACGATCACTCATAAAATCATCCAAGGCCAACTTTGAGAGAAAAATCGCCAAGGACTCAAAAGACAATCATAAGGCCTTCTTTAGCTATGTTAGAAATCTGGGTGGAAACTCCCAGATATGCTCAGAATTAGTCCAAAATGATACAAAAATCACTGAACCCACAGACATTGCAAACATACTGGCAGACAGGTTCAGTGAAAATTTCTCCCCCCCAAAAGGAGAAATATCTATCCCAGCAGAGTGTAGCCTCCCAAACATCTCAAATGCCCAGGTGAGAGCTGCTCTCTCTAAAGCTAAAAACACAGCATCAATGGGACCGGATGGTGTCCCCGGCTGTGTGCTACACGAACTCAATGAGGAACTAAACCCACACATAAGGCTGCTGTTTAATCTTAGCCTTACCACAGGATACGTACCCAAAGAGTGGCGTACGGCAACTGTGGTCCCACTCCACAAAGGCGGTGCTTCTACGGACCTTGGTAATTACCGCCCCATATGCTTAACAAGCCTGGTCTGCAAAGCTATGGAGAGGATCATAATGGAACTCATAAATAAAGACATAGGGGACCTACAGACATTGGATACTACCCAATTCGGCTTTGTCAAGGGCAGATCATGCCTCTTGAACTTGGTCGACTTTTTTGAAACAGTCACCAAGGCCATTGATGAGGGTAAGGCAGTTCACACAGCCTACCTTGACCTTGCAAAAGCTTTCGACACAATACCCCACTCGAGTATCGTAGAAAAGCTCACCAGCTTAAATGTAAACCCATATGTCACAAGATGGGTTGCAAACTGGCACAAGGACAGAACCCACAGGGTTAGAGTTGCTGGTGCCATGTCAGACTCCAAGCCGGTCACAAGCGGTGTCCCACAGGGCTCAGTCCTGGGCCCCCTCTTGTTCGGCATCTACTTTTCAGAAGTGCAGGCAAACATAGGAGGATTGTGGCTGACAAAGTTTGCAGATGACTGCAAACTGGGCGCCATAGTTGAAAATCTATCAGACACAGATATCCTTCAGAGAGGTCTCATAGAAATGGATAACTGGTGCCAGAGCCATGGCCTTAAGCTAAACGCCAAAAAATGTATAGTCATACCCTTTGGTAAAAACAAGGTAACCTCAAGTGACCACATAGGTGGCAATCCATTAAGCACAGAAGAGGTTATCAGGGACCTGGGGACCCAAGTTGACAGTAACCTTTCTTTTGACACTCACATTGCCAAAGTGGTTAGGAGGACCTTCTATATTGCCCACCTGATTATGAAGGGATTCACATCCAGATCAAGGGAGGTCATTATTCCCCTGTACTCTTCACTTATCAGACCAATGATTGAGTACAATGCCCCATTCGGAATGTATCTTACCCGACACCTGCAGCAATTGGAAAGACCCCAAAAGTTCCTCACCAAAAGGTAAAGGGGCTCAAAAATATGCCATATGCTGCCCGACTGAAGAAACTCCAGCTCTATTCAGTCGCATACCGTCTGCTCAGAGGTGACCTGTGCCTGACATACAAGGCCATGTCCAACCCGGAATTAATGGACATGCTCCACCTCAAAAAATCCAAATCCACCAGAGCCACAAGAGCAAGAGACTTAAACCTCAACACGGATATAAATAGGACATGCTGGAGGGACAGATTCATCACCCAGAGACTCCCTATGCTGTGGAACAGAATCCCGGTCCATGTGAGACAGAGCACCTCGCTGGCTCTGTTCAAGAGGAATCTTGACCAGTGGATGGGAGATCGTAGGTTTACCCCGGGGATCATCTCTGTATCACTGCTGGACAGAGGCACGGCAAACTAATGGGTATAGTATTCTTCAACCTAAGGGGTGGTGAAAGCCACACAACTCTGGCTAGGCTTATAAATGCCCTAGGGCAGATAGCCTAGTATGAACCTATGAACCTATGAACCTATGAGAAACTGGGACCCCGTCACTCTGGCATAGTGCATTAGTATGCATGTGTGTGTGTGTGTGTGTGTGTGTGTGTGTGTGTGTGTGTGTGTGTGTGTGTGTGTGTGTATTTGAGGTGGTAGAATCAAAACATGAATATAGGGTACTGCAGGGATTAATGTTGAATGAGGTGGAAGGTTACAGGGCTGTATGTAGAGGCATGCATACAGTAATCGGTGGGGGCATTGAAGCTTTATGTAGCAGGAACTGCAGCTGTTGGCCAGGTAGATAAAAGAGAGGGATGCCATGGTCATAATCATCTGCGTGCAACAGCAAAGCATATGCATTCACTGAAAAATGTGTGGTCTTTAGGTGTACAGATAATAGCTTGGCCACTTGAGGGAGGCAACACCTTGAAAAGTTCACTAACCTGTAAATAAACTGCAAACATAGGTCCTCTGCACACACAGCATGTACTTCGTGGGCAAAGGGGCTGCAGACAGGCATTACTGGTATGTGATTTGGCAGGGATTGGTGCAGGATATGAATGTTATAGGTGGCTAAAATAGGTCCTTACAGCATGTGCAATTGGGGGGGGGGGATTATTGATATGATATTCCACTTAAAGTAAAAAGGCTTGGGATACTGTGCCAGGAAGATCACCACAGGGGGTGGACCACCAGCATAGAAACTGCTAATAGAGGTTAATTAATTTTTGGTGTTCTCACCAGCCAGGGGGATCAGCCCTTCATACTTAAGATGGCTTGGATGGGGGAGCAGGCCTGGCCCCAACCACCTGTATGTCAGTAGGGAAAGCACCAGGTTAGTAATTTCTGTTATCATAGACTGTAGCACACACCACCACATGATTGAAGAGAAGAATTGGTTGAGGCTCTTGAACTTATTAGCCCCGCCTGCCAACTCTGGTCTGCAAGTGCAACATCCTGCAAAACAAGATACAGCTTTACACATATACCAGTATGTATAGCACAGGCTGTTTTGAAGGCATATAAGTACATGGGCTGACATTGATGTCACATGTGTTCATGCTTTTATAGTTTCTACAGGTGAATAATCCAGCACAACAGGACAATGTAGGGCTGACATCAACTGGGCACCTGTGAATGATAATTTATTTATTTATTCTTTGTTGAGTGGGTTAGTCCTACTAGGCTAGTAGCCTCTTTTAATGGAAAACCCCAGGTGATATCTCTGCCACTAGAGGAAATTTAGCCAGGGCATTGGGGAACTTCCCCTACTCTTTTTGATAGATGCTGTGGGATTATAGTATCTTTTACATTTACCTCAGCTACCACTAACTCAATCAGATGGGGCCTCAGTTTGACATCTCATCCAAAGGACAGCACTCTCAGGAGTGCAGCACCCCTCTTATGCTGCACTGCAGTGCCAGCAATCGATCTGTCTTTTGTGAGAATAGAACCCACAGTCTTCTACTTCAAACATGAATGCACTATTTGTAGCACCACTGGCAGTTTAGTCATGGTAACATCCAAGTGACATGGTGTGATGACACACTGCCTCTGTCTGCAACACTACAAAGGGTGAAGTTATCCAAATTAACCACTGCATAGGCCACTGTAGAGGTAGTGGCTGAACACAGCCTCACTGGAGCATGACAGTCGTTTTGTACCTGAGAGTCCCATGAGTTCCACTTATATCCCCAGCCCGCATAGTATCTGACATGTACACCACTTCTGAGGTGGATATAAGCACTATGGAGGAAAACATAAGGGGGGGTGCTACTATGACTCCAGGTCTGCCACTGGTATGAGTGTGACATTCCAAGTCAAAAAGTGGCTGTATAGGTCCATAATTCAGGTAAAGATGGCTTCTACAAGTAGCATTGTGAAGATGATAAGTGTGCTCTGTGACTTACAGGAAGTCATACACCAACTGTATAGTAGCATGGTGTATACGGCCAAGGAATGCACAGTACTGCTGGTGCTACTGGTGTATGCTGTCTTCACAGGTGCATCTCTGAGACACATTGCAACAATATCTGCCTCCAGAGGCCATGCACCCTATTGCTGATGGAGGTTCCAGATGCAGGGTGATGAGGCACAAGTCATCCCATGATAGACTGTACTTACCTTTGGTGAGACAGTATCAAATTCATATGTGAGCACATTACCTTTTTCCCCTAAGGTCATGGGTGGCATCACTCTTCTGGCTCAACATAAGGGAATCTTCTTAAGGGGTACCTACATGTTCCTATAGTTATACCTCTTCACTGCCATGGACCAGATCCAGCCTCAACACTATATAACAATACAGTGGACCCTGACAATAATCTTGTCATGGCACCCTAATCCCACTGCTGAAGGATGTGATGTGTGACTTCCCACAACTTCCAAGAGTATGTGACTATTGTGTTCACTTTCCTTCACACTTGTCAGATTATAGTATTACAGTCAACCTGTACAAATGATGAGTATTCTACCCTGACCACTTCCAACCTGTGTGGTGTGTGGTGTCTGTCTTCTAATCCACAATATGGCCAGTCTCTGCAATGGCCAGCATAGCCTAGGTGTGGTACTGCATGTGTCATTTTATTCTGTGTTTTCTATGACATAGCACATAATTATGGATTAGACACAGCTATGTGCCAGGTCCCCTGTGTACTGTAAGTAAGGCAATTATCGGTATGCATACCTTTGGATCTACACTAATGTTTGTGCCACACATACCATTTGATTCCCCTTGAAACAGTTTGACTAGGTCCTTTACAGCATTCCTGTCCACTAAGAAACAGTCCAGTTTGTTAGCCTGTCAAGTGGTGGTAAGTCAGGTGCTGTTTTCGCGTCCATCATTGGTGTTGATGGTTACTGTGTGTAACACTGTGAGTACTGAAACTGACAGAATCTC